>NC_083231.1:126890095-126895027 GCF_032191835.1 Heteronotia binoei | reverse complement strand
TAACCCTAACCCTAACCCTAACCCTAACCCTAACCCTAACCCTAACCCTAACCCTAACCCTAACCCTAACCCTAACCCTAACCCTAACCCTAACCCTAACCCTAACCCTAACCCTAACCCTAACCCTAACCCTAACCCTAACCCTAACCCTAACCCTAACCCTAACCCTAACCCTAACCCTAACCCTAACCCTAACCCTAACCCTAACCCTAACCCTAACCCTAACCCTAACCCTAACCCTAACCCTAACCCTAACCCTAACCCTAACCCTAACCCTAACCCTAACCCTAACCCTAACCCTAACCCTAACCCTAACCCTAACCCTAACCCTAACCCTAACCCTAACCCTAACCCTAACCCTAACCCTAACCCTAACCCTAACCCTAACCCTAACCCTAACCCTAACCCTAACCCTAACCCTAACCCTAACCCTAACCCTAACCCTAACCCTAACCCTAACCCTAACCCTAACCCTAACCCTAACCCTAACCCTAACCCTAACCCTAACCCTAACCCTAACCCTAACCCTAACCCTAACCCTAACCCTAACCCTAACCCTAACCCTAACCCTAACCCTAACCCTAACCCTAACCCTAACCCTAACCCTAACCCTAACCCTAACCCTAACCCTAACCCTAACCCTAACCCTAACCCTAACCCTAACCCTAACCCTAACCCTAACCCTAACCCTAACCCTAACCCTAACCCTAACCCTAACCCTAACCCTAACCCTAACCCTAACCCTAACCCTAACCCTAACCCTAACCCTAACCCTAACCCTAACCCTAACCCTAACCCTAACCCTAACCCTAACCCTAACCCTAACCCTAACCCTAACCCTAACCCTAACCCTAACCCTAACCCTAACCCTAACCCTAACCCTAACCCTAACCCTAACCCTAACCCTAACCCTAACCCTAACCCTAACCCTAACCCTAACCCTAACCCTAACCCTAACCCTAACCCTAACCCTAACCCTAACCCTAACCCTAACCCTAACCCTAACCCTAACCCTAACCCTAACCCTAACCCTAACCCTAACCCTAACCCTAACCCTAACCCTAACCCTAACCCTAACCCTAACCCTAACCCTAACCCTAACCCTAACCCTAACCCTAACCCTAACCCTAACCCTAACCCTAACCCTAACCCTAACCCTAACCCTAACCCTAACCCTAACCCTAACCCTAACCCTAACCCTAACCCTAACCCTAACCCTAACCCTAACCCTAACCCTAACCCTAACCCTAACCCTAACCCTAACCCTAACCCTAACCCTAACCCTAACCCTAACCCTAACCCTAACCCTAACCCTAACCCTAACCCTAACCCTAACCCTAACCCTAACCCTAACCCTAACCCTAACCCTAACCCTAACCCTAACCCTAACCCTAACCCTAACCCTAACCCTAACCCTAACCCTAACCCTAACCCTAACCCTAACCCTAACCCTAACCCTAACCCTAACCCTAACCCTAACCCTAACCCTAACCCTAACCCTAACCCTAACCCTAACCCTAACCCTAACCCTAACCCTAACCCTAACCCTAACCCTAACCCTAACCCTAACCCTAACCCTAACCCTAACCCTAACCCTAACCCTAACCCTAACCCTAACCCTAACCCTAACCCTAACCCTAACCCTAACCCTAACCCTAACCCTAACCCTAACCCTAACCCTAACCCTAACCCTAACCCTAACCCTAACCCTAACCCTAACCCTAACCCTAACCCTAACCCTAACCCTAACCCTAACCCTAACCCTAACCCTAACCCTAACCCTAACCCTAACCCTAACCCTAACCCTAACCCTAACCCTAACCCTAACCCTAACCCTAACCCTAACCCTAACCCTAACCCTAACCCTAACCCTAACCCTAACCCTAACCCTAACCCTAACCCTAACCCTAACCCTAACCCTAACCCTAACCCTAACCCTAACCCTAACCCTAACCCTAACCCTAACCCTAACCCTAACCCTAACCCTAACCCTAACCCTAACCCTAACCCTAACCCTAACCCTAACCCTAACCCTAACCCTAACCCTAACCCTAACCCTAACCCTAACCCTAACCCTAACCCTAACCCTAACCCTAACCCTAACCCTAACCCTAACCCTAACCCTAACCCTAACCCTAACCCTAACCCTAACCCTAACCCTAACCCTAACCCTAACCCTAACCCTAACCCTAACCCTAACCCTAACCCTAACCCTAACCCTAACCCTAACCCTAACCCTAACCCTAACCCTAACCCTAACCCTAACCCTAACCCTAACCCTAACCCTAACCCTAACCCTAACCCTAACCCTAACCCTAACCCTAACCCTAACCCTAACCCTAACCCTAACCCTAACCCTAACCCTAACCCTAACCCTAACCCTAACCCTAACCCTAACCCTAACCCTAACCCTAACCCTAACCCTAACCCTAACCCTAACCCTAACCCTAACCCTAACCCTAACCCTAACCCTAACCCTAACCCTAACCCTAACCCTAACCCTAACCCTAACCCTAACCCTAACCCTAACCCTAACCCTAACCCTAACCCTAACCCTAACCCTAACCCTAACCCTAACCCTAACCCTAACCCTAACCCTAACCCTAACCCTAACCCTAACCCTAACCCTAACCCTAACCCTAACCCTAACCCTAACCCTAACCCTAACCCTAACCCTAACCCTAACCCTAACCCTAACCCTAACCCTAACCCTAACCCTAACCCTAACCCTAACCCTAACCCTAACCCTAACCCTAACCCTAACCCTAACCCTAACCCTAACCCTAACCCTAACCCTAACCCTAACCCTAACCCTAACCCTAACCCTAACCCTAACCCTAACCCTAACCCTAACCCTAACCCTAACCCTAACCCTAACCCTAACCCTAACCCTAACCCTAACCCTAACCCTAACCCTAACCCTAACCCTAACCCTAACCCTAACCCTAACCCTAACCCTAACCCTAACCCTAACCCTAACCCTAACCCTAACCCTAACCCTAACCCTAACCCTAACCCTAACCCTAACCCTAACCCTAACCCTAACCCTAACCCTAACCCTAACCCTAACCCTAACCCTAACCCTAACCCTAACCCTAACCCTAACCCTAACCCTAACCCTAACCCTAACCCTAACCCTAACCCTAACCCTAACCCTAACCCTAACCCTAACCCTAACCCTAACCCTAACCCTAACCCTAACCCTAACCCTAACCCTAACCCTAACCCTAACCCTAACCCTAACCCTAACCCTAACCCTAACCCTAACCCTAACCCTAACCCTAACCCTAACCCTAACCCTAACCCTAACCCTAACCCTAACCCTAACCCTAACCCTAACCCTAACCCTAACCCTAACCCTAACCCTAACCCTAACCCTAACCCTAACCCTAACCCTAACCCTAACCCTAACCCTAACCCTAACCCTAACCCTAACCCTAACCCTAACCCTAACCCTAACCCTAACCCTAACCCTAACCCTAACCCTAACCCTAACCCTAACCCTAACCCTAACCCTAACCCTAACCCTAACCCTAACCCTAACCCTAACCCTAACCCTAACCCTAACCCTAACCCTAACCCTAACCCTAACCCTAACCCTAACCCTAACCCTAACCCAACCCTAACCCTAACCCTAACCCTAACCCTAACCCTAACCCAACCCTAACCCTAACCCTAACCCTAACCCTAACCCTAACCCTAACCCTAACCCTAACCCTAACCCTAACCCTAACCCTAACCCTAACCCTAACCCTAACCCTAACCCTAACCCTAACCCTAACCCTAACCCTAACCCTAACCCTAACCCTAACCCTAACCCTAACCCTAACCCTAACCCTAACCCTAACCCTAACCCTAACCCTAACCCTAACCCTAACCCTAACCCTAACCCTAACCCTAACCCTAACCCTAACCCTAACCCTAACCCTAACCCTAACCCTAACCCTAACCCTAACCCTAACCCTAACCCTAACCCTAACCCTAACCCTAACCCTAACCCTAACCCTAACCCTAACCCTAACCCTAACCCTAACCCTAACCCTAACCCTAACCCTAACCCTAACCCTAACCCTAACCCTAACCCTAACCCTAACCCTAACCCTAACCCTAACCCTAACCCTAACCCTAACCCTAACCCTAACCCTAACCCTAACCCTAACCCTAACCCTAACCCTAACCCTAACCCTAACCCTAACCCTAACCCTAACCCTAACCCTAACCCTAACCCTAACCCTAACCCTAACCCTAACCCTAACCCTAACCCTAACCCTAACCCTAACCCTAACCCTAACCCTAACCCTAACCCTAACCCTAACCCTAACCCTAACCCTAACCCTAACCCTAACCCTAACCCTAACCCTAACCCTAACCCTAACCCTAACCCTAACCCTAACCCTAACCCTAACCCTAACCCTAACCCTAACCCTAACCCTAACCCTAACCCTAACCCTAACCCTAACCCTAACCCTAACCCTAACCCTAACCCTAACCCTAACCCTAACCCTAACCCTAACCCTAACCCTAACCCTAACCCTAACCCTAACCCTAACCCTAACCCTAACCCTAACCCTAACCCTAACCCTAACCCTAACCCTAACCCTAACCCTAACCCTAACCCTAACCCTAACCCTAACCCTAACCCTAACCCTAACCCTAACCCTAACCCTAACCCTAACCCTAACCCTAACCCTAACCCTAACCCTAACCCTAACCCTAACCCTAACCCTAACCCTAACCCTAACCCTAACCCTAACCCTAACCCTAACCCTAACCCTAACCCTAACCCTAACCCTAACCCTAACCCTAACCCTAACCCTAACCCTAACCCTAACCCTAACCCTAACCCTAACCCTAACCCTAACCCTAACCCTAACCCTAACCCTAACCCTAACCCTAACCCTAACCCTAACCCTAACCCTAACCCTAACCCTA
>NC_083231.1:126722595-126882595 GCF_032191835.1 Heteronotia binoei | reverse complement strand
CTGCCTACGTCCAGCAGACTACAGTGGTGCCTGAGGCACAAGGAGCCCAACTTGGTCGTCAGGGGGACTCTGCTTGCCAGAGTCTCCCGCAAACCGGTGAGGAGCGGAGCTCTCGTTTTATTGCTGAGAGGCGGCTTTTCTTGGAGCTGGAGGAGGGGGAGAGGGAACGAGGGAAGGGTGGAGAGGATCAGTCTGTTGGGGAGAGCAGTGGGAATATCTCTGGGATAGAATCCATTCCTGATTCAGATGTAAACTCTCTCGACGAATCAGAGGGGGGTTCCGAAGTTGATTCTGACAACGAGTTGGATGAGATAGAGGGAAAGGGAGATAATGGGGAGGGGTGCAAATTACGCTCAAGGGGGGTGGAGTCTCCTCTGGTATATAACGTGCAGAAGATCAGTGTACTCCCAGGCGCTTCTCCTCCTTTTCCCTTTCCTACAGCACAACAGGGAGCACAACAACCAGTGTTGGAGTCAGAAACTGTTTCTCCACAACAGATGGCTTGTTCACAAGTCATCCCCTACCAAGGTAAAGTTTTACCAAAACCTCAGCGACTCAACCAGAAAAGGAGAATGACTGTTTTAGATGGAACAACTGTGGCCTCAACTGAGATAGTGACTGAACTGACTGAACATTTGTCGGTCGGAGGGGGAGCATCTATGGTAGACTTGACCGTGACTACGACAGAATTAGAACACCCGCAAATTGGACCAACTGTTGCGACTGTGAGTAAAAACCATGGAAGCACACCTTTGACACATGTAAATCTTTCCACAAGGCCTTCTGAGACCTTCTGCAAAGATCTGTCACAAAATGCTATGTCTGGAGATGGTTTTTCAGCTCGACCTGTGTCCACAGTTGTGGGGTTGGGGTTGGACTCGGGGACAACCGACACAGTAGACATAAAGAGTGGACTGGATCACATAGGGGAGAAAGATCAGGTAGAGAGAAAGGGTAATGGTGAACGCCCTCCTCCTTCATCGATGTCCATGGGTACTGAGGCTCCTTTACAAGAGGGATCTCAGGAGGCTATGGATACAGAGGGCCAAGGAAGATCCAAACGGGGATCCGAACAGGGGAATTTTAATTTGGGTACCGTCAGGCCCCTTTCGCCTATAGACCCTACTTCTGACCCTAGCTCTATTGTACTTGCTTTGTCCAAGGGTGCTGTCACTGCATTGCTAACGACCGGGGCAACTGTATCTAGCCCTTCAGTTGTTCCTAACGTAACAACTGCTACTGGCCATTTCGTATCTACACCTGTTACGGCCCCCAGATCCCTCCCTACACCCAATGTTCTCACATCGACACAAATAAGGTCATACGCACAGACGGTGAAGAGGGTTCAAAGAAAGTCTGGGGAGGCAGAGCGAGAGAAAGAAGGGGAGACGCATAGAGAACCCCCCCGTCGGATGCTAGATTATGACAAAGAGAGATTAGAGGATGAGAAATTTTTAGAAGCCTTCTTTGGCGAAAGAGGGGAGGAACAGGACTACGATCCGAGACAACGATTCGTCGTAAGATTCAGATACAAAGGGTTAGACCCAGAGAAGCTGACTGAGGAGCACATAATGGGTGACATTTTGACAAACTTTTTACATATTTCAAAGGAAGATATTTTGGCCTTGATTATGCCACCGGGGTTCCGCGAGACCGATGTCTGTTTTACCTCAGAAAGGGCGTATCAAAAATTTTGGGGGAGGCTCCGGGAACTTACACGTTTGTCCGCGGGCCCCTTACAGGACTATGACGTTATCCCCCTTTTCCGAGGTGAATCGAGGGTTTTGACTATAGCTTTTAGGACAACAAATATTCCTGAGGCAGATGTAGAGGACTGGTTACAGAAACGCTGTAAAGTGTTGATGCCCCCGAGAAAATCTCTTAACACGTGGGGGGTTTGGACGGGGGAGTATAAGGCAGTGGTAGCCCTACACAGAGACCATAGGAGTAACCTGGAGCATCTGCCCAAATATTTTTTTCTGGGAAGCGATAGGGGAGTCACGAGATACAGTGGCCAACCCCCAGCTTGTTTTCAGTGTGGGGGCTTTGGCCACGTCAGGCAACTCTGTACTACACCTTTATGTGCTGCCTGTGACAAGAGGGGTCACGACTCCATTCGTTGTCCGGTTGGCATCGTATGTAATTTTTGTGACCGGCCGGGACATACCTATCTGCTTTGTCCTTCATCGTATTACAACAGGACCTATCCCGGTGCGTATCAAAAACTCATTCGCACTCATCCTCATCTGTATACAACTACTCAGGACATATCTGTGAACCCCTCTGAGGTGGCCACCGTAACACCTTCATCCTCTCTGACTGAGGGGGAGAGTGGCACCAAACGACCCGATCCTACTGCCGAAGGATGGCAAGAAGTAGTCAGGTCGAACCATAGATAAGCCAGAGGTATTGTGAAACAGGGGATATATAGTCCTATAATGACTACAGTGCAGAGAAGCAACCGCTTTGATCTATTGAGTCGAGTAGAAGAGGTGTCGGGAACAGAAGTAGAAGGGGTAAACATAGAGAAAGAGTCCGTTCTCGTTTCCCCAACCAGGCAGGGAGACTTTCTAGGCCAGACACAAAGCAGAAAGGGGGAGGAACAGAAGTGGAAGAAAAAAGAGAAACAGAAGTCCAAGAGCGGTTCGCCAAAAAGGAATCACCATACTATGGAGGATATGACAGAAGACGAATTACAACGCTTACTTCAGGATACGAAGCGGAGCTACCAAGCGGTGACGGATGACTGTTCGGCTGCGATGGACGCTTCTGGAGATATCGAGTCACGCTTAAAGAGAAAACAACTGTATTTGAGAGATAGGATCGCAATTATAAGTTGTGAACTAGATAAAAGGCGAGACCAGCAAAGCCAACCTGTCGATGACGAGGGAGAAGGATCACAAATGTCGGGTGAGGCGCAGGTGCAGATGGAATCAGACACCCACATCTCGGAAGTAGGAATGGAGACGGAGGAGGGGAGACAGGAACAGGAACCACAAATGGAGGTAGAGGAAGAGAATCGAGAACAGCGATCTCCCAAACAAAGCGAAACGAGAGAGGTGGATGAAGAGAAGGAACAAGCCGAAGAGATGGAATGGGCAAAGGGAACTCCGAGTACAGAACAAGAAGACTCTCCGTCGAGCACATCTTCGGTTCTTCTTCCTCCTAATCGAGAACTTTTACACGGATACCATCCTCCATTTAAACTTCAGGAACCTGAGGATGCCACACTCCCACACAGTAAGGCCACACCTCCAGCTTCACAGGAGGGGGTGGAAATAGAGAATAGTTAAGAGTAAAAAGTAATAACTTGGAGAAATTCATAAGTTAGGTGGGTATTGACTCTACAGAGAACTATGTGAATTATAAGTAAATAAATAACTGGATTTAACTTTTGATTTCGAACTTAGTTGTATTTGTGCATTACGTATTCCAACATTTTTATTTTAAACTCACAGAGAGCTATTTTTCCGTTCCTTTTAAGGCTTTTTTCTTGTCGTTTTTACCTTTTTACAATAACAATTATGGATTTAACACTTATCACGTGGAACTGCAGAGGGCTGCGCCAGGCGCCCAGGAGAGAGGATATCTACTACCATTGTAGTAAAGTAAGGGCAGATATCATCATACTTCAAGAAACAAATATCCGATCCCCTCGAGAAAGGAGCGCAGCTCAGAGAGCTTGGACCTGGGGACCTTCTTGTTGGAGTCTGAAGACAGAGGACGGAGTGGGGGGGGGGTGGCCGTTTTATTTGCGCAAAGACGAGACCTGCACGTAATCCGGACGATAGAAGCTCTCCCGGGCCATTTGTTAATTGTAGATTTTAATTTGCAAGTATCTTCAGGAAACCCAGAGACTAAATTTAGACTTTGCGCCTTATATGCTCCTGTTTTTGGCGCGCATAGACGCACCATGTGGCAGACTTTAGAGGATTATGTTAATTCAGGAAGGACTCTTCTTGTAGCGGGAGACTTCAACGTCAGATCGGAGCAAGGAGACAGAATTAGTTTTCGAACTCCTGCTACAACCACGTCAAAACCGCTTACAGTAGAAGAGAGAAAACTTAGGAGCCTATTGAAGGATAGGCTTAACTTGGTTGATACGGGACTTGAAATTGAGGGAGAACTAGATTACCTTCCCACCCATCACAGGGGGACTTTTCAGAAACGGTTTCAAGTGGAACTGGGATGTAAAATGACTTACTTCCATCCATTGGTGGCAAGCCGTTTGGACCGTATTTGGGCGCCACCGGGGCTTTCCCCCACCATATGCCGAATCCTAGTTACTCCTTGGTCAGACCATGCCATGTTGTCTCTGTCTTTCTCCCTCACGGGCCAATCCGAAAACAGTAAGCTGAGGTCACGGTGGCGTTTGAGGGAAATGGACCTTCGGACTTTCTGCATGGAGCCAGAAATTATTTTGACTATTGAATATTTCAAACGACTCCGACCAGGAATAGACATTCTGGAGTGGTGGGAAAGGTTGAAAGTCGCTATCAAACATGCTTCGACCAGAGCCAAACGCGTCCACGCCAGCTACGAGCTAAACCGGTACCATCGAGCCATACAACACGTCCTCGCGGCAAGATGGAAGATGGATAAAGGTTGGCAGGTGGACAACGACAAATTACGGCACAATCAGGAAATCATTAAAAGTTACCAGCTTACCCAGCGACGGCGGCGAAACCTATGCCGGGTGGCCAGAGCTTCGGGACCGTTGATTCAAAAGGGTGAATGGCAGAAAGACCGATTGCCTCATTCATGCCAACCCCTGTCGGCATTACGGGAAACGGTAACCGAAGATCCGAAACGGGATGCGATCGGAATGGAGGAGGTCATTTCTCGGTTCTATCGTAAACTTTATGCTACACCAGAAGATCTATCGGATGAGACTCGTATCGGCGCGTATCTTGAAGCGACCCTGGGTAAGGGTCAAGTAGTACAGCAGGAAGAGCTCGATAGCCTTTCCCAGCCTTTTACGCAAGAGGAAGTCATTGAAGCGTTAAGAGATGGGAAACGTAGCTCTGCATCGGGACCCGATGGCCTTCCCTACGGGCTTTACAGGAACCTAAAGGAGTACTTCGTTCCTATCCTGATGGAAGTTTTTAACACCATGTTGCAAAGCACGAAGGTAGGACGCAGCTTTTTAGAAGGAACTATGACCCTGTTATATAAGAACGGAGATTCTACCTTAATTACCAATTGGAGACCAATCACAGTGAACAACGTGGATTACAGGATTTTGACACGAGCCATTAACAACAGGCTAAAACGAGTGGCGGATAGATGGGTGCAGGTCGGCCAGACGAGTTCGGTACCCGGAAGAAGAATGGCGCATACCACCTGTCTGTTCCGGCAGATATTCGAACAGCTGCATCGGCAGAAAAAACATCTATGCCTATTGCAACTGGACCAAAGTAAGGCCTTCGATCGGGTGGTCCATAGCTATCTGTGGTCGATATTACGTCACCATGGGGTACCTGAGCTTCTGACTGATCTCCTTCAGGCTTTGTATACAGGCGTTCGAGTGATGCCAAGTATCAAAGGTTGCCTAACCCCTCCCTTCCCGGTCTTCACTGGCGTTCGGCAGGGATGCCCTTTGAGCCCTTTGCTCTACGTGCTTACATTAGATCCTTTACTCAGGGCCATTCAGAGGGACGAAAACATCGAGGGGATGTCACCTCCTGAGTGCCCGGCGTATCGGATCACGAGTCTGGCGCACGCAGACGATTGTTATGTTTTGCTCCGAGGAAGGCAGGACTTGTTTCGTGTGAGAACCCACCTGCATAACTACGAAGCGGTGTCCGGCGCCAAAATTAACCACCTCAAAAGTAAGATCTATAACCTGGATGGAGCGACTGGCAACATGAACGCTACCCCAATGGTGTTAGAGGAAGAGTCACAGGAAGGAAAGAACGTTCTGGGACTGACGCAACTACGGACGGAAACGACGACGGACGTCGAGTCGGTAAAGATCCTGGGTGTCCTGTTTACTTTGAAGCCCAATGGTTGGGAAGAGAATTGGATGCTATGGCAGCGGCGGGTTTTCGAACAGTTAGAGAAATGGAGGCACTGGAAGCTGACTACCGGTCAGAAGATACAATATTTTACAACCTATTGTATCCCGGCGGGAAATTATCTGGCTGCGATTTACCCCCCTCCGGCACCTATTATGAAAGTAGTTACCAGGGCAGTTTTTAAATGGATCTTTGGGACCGTTAATTTCCCCCTTGCCAAGGTAGTAGTTTTTAAAAAACATAAGGAGGGTGGTTTGGGACTTTTAGAGATTGGTTTGTGGTTTCTTTCTATTTTTCTTCTTTTTAATTGTGGCACTTGGAAATCTAATTCATCCACAACCGTGACTCAGGAGGCCTACGCCAGGATGTTTTTCTTTAGTAGTTGGAAGACTACAAGGTGGGCACAGGACTGGTGGAAAGAGGATTCTTTTCCCTACCGTCTCACGGCATCTGCGAAAAGAGGGCTGTCGGATTTTATGGTGGAGGTGGCTAAAGGGGTCCAAGAACATCGGATTAAGGCTTCGGAAGTGGGAGAGGCGGACCCGGGGGCAAAAGGATCCACTGGAAAGTTATATTGGAACGTCCTGCGTCGTAGTAAACTGACTCCTTACGATGAGGGGAGGTACCTCAAGATCACTTTGTCGCTCTACCTCAGAGAACAGACGACGCCCATTCCAACTTTCGCTGACAACACTGTGCCATACGCGCTTAGGGATCTGCGCTGGAGGGCTTACCACCAGATTCTACACGTAGGAGCCACTAGATTCGGAATGAACGAGGATCAACGCCGGTGTCCCAGAGTGATCTGTCAGAGTCTCAATCAGAGTGCCTGTGAAACCATCCCCCACGCCGTGAAGGAATGCATAGCGGTCAAGAAAGAATGGGCGGGGGTAGCAAGAGAGTTAAGATGGCCCTTTTTGATTTTCCAGACGTGGGAGACCATAGTTTCTGGGTTGGAACCGGAGGGTGGATACGGGAGCCCGGGGGAGCAATGGGGACCGCACGGAAGGGAACGGGGACCCGTGGAACGGAACATGACGAAAACCCCTTGGTCGATAGTTCGCCTCTTAAATCTGATTTTTATCAGTAGCGTGATGAGGAACAGGAGACAGGAGGCATGCTCGAAGCAAGGGGTGACCCTAAAAGACACTGTTCGGTATGTCATTACCTACCTAGGCAATGTGAGACGGTGGGAGGAGAAGATACTGAAGCCTAGTGTCTGGCTGAACAGGTGGAGGTGGTACAGGGAGGTCAACCCTCCCGTTCCTTAAGATGTGGTTTCCCCTTTCCTTTTCTATTTTTTATTTTCCTTTGTTTCAGATTGTTTGTAGAAGTATAGGTTCTTAAAACAAAATGAGCATTATGTATCTAAGATATATAAGGTATATAAGGGGTATAAAAGTGGTAATAATGCTCGAAAGTGTGTTTTATTGTTTTGTAAATCAGTTTTGTAAATTTGTTTTGTAAATTTGGTTCGTAAATTTATCTATTTTGTTTTGTAAATTTGTATTAATATGTATAATATACAAGATTCAATGTATATGATTTAAATACATATAATATCAATGAATATAATTTAAATGTTTACTTCCAATGTATATAATTTGAAATGCACACAATAGCAATGTATCAATGTAGCAATGTATCAATGTATCAAACTTTAATAGCAATGTATCAAATTTTAATTTCAATTTTATTTTGTAATACAAAATTTTGATACTTATATAGTTCAATAGTTAAGTATGTAGAATGGTTAATTTTAATAAAAAATTTATTTTCCTAAAAAAAAAAAAATATTTATTTTCCTAACCCTAACCCTAACCCTAACCCAACCCTAACCCCTAACACTAAGCCTAACCCTAAACCTAACCCCTAAACCCTAACACTAACCCCTAACCCTACCCCTAACCCTAACCCTAACTCTAACCCTAACCCTAACTCGTGTCCTAACCCTAACCCTAACCCCTGACCCTAACCCCTAACCCTAACACTAACCCTAACCGAACCCTAACCGAACCCTAACCCTAACCCCTAACCCTAACCCCAACCCCTAACCACTAACCCCTAACCCTAACCCCTAACCCTAACCCCAAACCCTAACCCCTAACCCTTAACCCCTAACCCTTAACCCTAACCTCTAACCCTAACCCTCTAACCCTAACCCTAACCTCTAACCCTTAACCCTAATCCCTAACCCTAACCCCAACCCTAACCCTCTAACCCTAACCCCTAAACCTAACCCCTACCCCTTACCCTAACCCTAATCCTTAACCCTAACCCCTAACCCTAACCCTTAACCCTAACCCCTAACCCTAACCCAACCCCTAACCCCACCGCTAACCCTAACCCTAACACCCTAACCCTAACCCCTACCCTAACCTAACCCGAACCTCGTGTCCTAACCCTAACCCTTACCCTAGCCCGAGCCCTTACCCCTAACCCTATATCCTAACCCTAAGCCTAACCCCTAACCCTAACTCCTAACCCTTAACCCTAACCCCTAACCTAACCTAGCCTAACCTAGCCTAACCTAACCTAGCCTAACCTAGCCTAACTTAACCTAGCCTAACCTAACGTAGCCTAACCTAGCCTAAGCTAACCTAACCTAGCCTAACCTAGCCTAACCTAACCTAACCTAGCCTTGCCTAACCTAGCCTAACCTAACCTAACCTAGCCTAACTAACCTAAGCTAACCTAGCCTAACCTAGCCTAACCTAACCTAGCCTAACCTAACCTAGCCTAACCTAGCCTAGCCTAAGCTAAGCTAAGCTAACCTAACCTAGCCTAACCTAGCCTAGCCTAACCTAGCCTAACCTAACCTAACCTAGCCTAACCTAACCTAGCCTAACCTAGCCTAACCTAGCCTAGCCTAACCTAACCTAGCCTAGCCTAACCTAGTTTTGCCTAACCTAACCTAACCTAGCCTAGCCTAACCTAGCCTAACCTAGCCTAACCTAACCTAACCTAACCTAGCCTAACCTAACCTAACCTAGCCTAACCTAACCTAACCTAGCCTAACCTGACGACTTCAGAAGGTGAAGCTGTGTTTTTCAGAGCTCTGTGAGTGAGTACGCAATTTTGCAATTTTCACCTATTTTTATAATTTTTTCTTGGAATTTTTTTTACCCCCCTCATTAGAAGACCCTTCCGTCCCTTTTTACGGGGTTTATGGAAACCCCCCCCGGCTGGGGGGGGGGCTCAAAAGAGCAACGACACGAAAATCTAGATCAGGCTCTGAGGCCTAGTGTTTCCCTGAGAGCTTTTGTAATGGAGACTGCTGATCTAGGCCTGAGTGTTTCTGTTGCCTCTCAAAGCCAGGAATCCCCATCAACTCCTGCAGATTTAGTGAACTCTGTTGCTGAAGGCCTTGGGGGACCTGTTGTGAAGGAGGGTGACCTGCAGCAGGCCCCTGGACAGGAAAATTTGGAAGGAGCTGATCCTAAGCAAGCAGCCATTAAGGCAGCAGCCATTAAACAGAAGGACTTGAATAGTTTTCCTGTAGATGGGCAACAATTATCTAAACTGCCTTTGTGTGCAGCTGCTATAGAGACTGATAGTGTTTCTGAAGTTGAAGATCTAGTTGAGCATTTGGTTGAAGTTGAAGAAGAAAGGGACCTTTCTCTTCACCAGGAAGATAAACACCTTAGTTTGGAAACTTTACCCTCCACAAACCTGATTAATGACACGCCAGAACAGGCAGAAATCACAGTTTCTGGAGACCCATTTACTCTGACTCCAATTGAAGGCGTGGATAATTCTGATAACTCTCCCCCCACACCTATTTCACAGTCTCAAGGCTTGAGGGTCGCACCTATGGACCTATTAGAGCAAACTGAGGAAAGGGAAGCTTCCCTGAGACAGTCTGTACAGGAGGTTTCTCTACTAGCAGAGTCCTCATTATTACCTACTCAGAAAAGACAAGCCTCTGTATTAGGGGAAAGTGCTGTTTTGAATTTAAGTTTCAGTGCTCCAGAGGACCATGTCCCTATGGAGGGATCCTTTATTTCTGTTGAGAGAGGTGAAGAAGTCCAGGGCCCTGTGACACCCACTCACTTTAAATCTCCCAGCCTACCTCCTTCCATTAAAAGGCCAAAAAGAGAAAGGGCACAGTCTCCAAAGGTCATCCAGGGAGGACTGTTTGTACCTGAAGGTTCCTCTGAATTTTCTACTCCAAAGAGGCCTGTGAAGAGCACTATGGCCTGCAGAAACATTTGTGAATCCCTCTTTCCTGGCCTGTTATCTCCATCAGAACAGACCCCTGACCTTATGAGATCACCAAAGAAATGCCCTCAGGGGAAAGAAGCTAAGATCCTTGCTTGCTGGGATCAGGAGAAACAATCATCTCTGAGTGATGGTTTAGCCATCTTAAACCCTAAGGTGATACAAAAGACAGATTTGGCAAAGTTTTGGGGCTTTTTTCTGTTTCATTTTCGGATGCCAGACGTCCTCACGATTGGTCTGGACAAACGCAGGAAAGATGATATTATTGACATGCTAGACAAAATGAAGGAGCTTTTATGTGATTTTTTGTTTAACAAACGGGAAGATGATGAGGACCCGGATTTATTGGACAGAATCCTTTACGCCCGTAGCTTGTCCATTAAAATCACAGAACGCCTGCTGATTGGCAGGAAACCCAGGTCCTCACTAGAAGAGTACCCTTTGTGGTTAACCGATTCGGGTTTTTTGAGTATGTTGAAAGATTTCCTCAGACTGGCAGAATATGTGGATACGAGGGCGGACTACTACCTTTGGGACATCGAAGGATCCGAGATGGCTCCGGTTTCGAGACAACGATGGGCTGACTGGCTCAAGGCAGCCGTCCATGCTATGAAAATTCGCATCCGATGGAGGAAAGACCATGAGGACAACCGACAGGGAGCTCCGGGAGGAGAGGCGGTGACGACTGGAACTACATCTCGATGGGCCCTACATACCTGCCAGGGGGAACCTGCTTCTCAGGTCCCCCCGCAAACGGGTGAGGATTTGTCTCCTGGCACCTCAGAATCCATAAGACAGACTGTTATCTGCTCTGCTCCCCCTCCTCCCCCTTTTACTTCTTCTTCTACTACTTCTTCTTCTACTACTACTCCTATTTCTTCCTCCTCGACTACCTCTGTTTCTATCTATGGTCCACCACTTATGACCTTTGCTCCGGCTATGGGAAGGGGGGCAACAGTGGATTTTCTTTCCATGCCATCCAAGACAGTTGAATTTCAAGCTACAGGGGCGTCTGAAAGATTGAACCTCAAACCCCCTAGGAAGGCTTCAGCTAGAATTAGCGTGAAAGAATTGACCAGGCCACGTTCTAAATATGATACATCTGAAACCCCTTCACCACCTCGAGCTTTAGCAAGTAACTGTAAAACAGTTACGGGGAAACTTAGGAAGGGAATACAACCAGACCGTCCAGCTCACACTCTTTTGACGTCTGGATCATCCACTCAAGTCTATATTTGCTCAGACCCTGTACCTCCTGTTCTTGGCATTAAAGGCCTACACTTCAGAGCTAGTGATATACATGTCCCAGCTAGCTCTTCAAAGGGCTTTTCGATGCTGAGGGAGAGGGAGGTTATGTCAGGTGTGGAATCTCTGAGCTCCAGCGGAGGGGAGGATGAAAGGTGTGGTGGAGAGGGGGGAAACTCCAATTTCTCGGCTTCGTTGGGAACCTTGGTAGGGAGACAGAGCTTACCTATCCAGATGGTTGAGGGGGAGGAGGGGAGGGAGATGGAGATGGGGAAAAGGGAAAAACCTTCACAACATCTGTCCTGTCCAGAGTCCTTGTCCACTTCTTTTTCATCCTCAGTCCCGACCTTAACTCCAACCGCACCTGCTCACGAATTTCCGGAAAGCACGGAATACCTTGCCGGAGAGCTACCAACACGGGCAAAGGCATCGGGGACTGGACCTCGTCCTACAGGGGCGGCGGACATTGAACTGTCTCCGGTTATTCCATTCATGATGCCTAAGGGTCAGCGTCCTCCAAAGCGTCAACTGGAACCCAAGAACGCATCGACGGGCCGCAGTAAGCCTTTAGACAATACTTCGCATGTTCCGGCTCTTAAGGACAATGTTACCGGTGTAACAATTGGGGACAATGAAGTACAGGAGTCTACAGTAACTTCGGTTGGCGAATCATGTCATTCTAATGCCTTTAATGTTTCTAAGGTCTCTAATACTTTTGATACCACCACGACCTCTGATAGCGGTTATGCTGGTAAGCACAGGAAGATTGATGTAGATTATTCAGATGATAAGGGGGAGGGTAAATTGGACCCAAGGAATACGCAGAATGATCCTAACTCGATAGAGTCGGTTACTGTTTCAATTGCACAAGAGGGGAACACAGATAATTGTTCCGACCCCTCTACCCAGAAGGCTATTAAAGGGAGGACTGGGCTCAACAATGTTTCTACACTTCCGGTCACTGAGTCGCCTATACTGACTGGAGATGCACCCGAGGGTACAAGGTCTACTTTAGACATGGGTACAGTTCACAAATCTCGTCAATCAGACAAACCAGATAAGCTCAATGAGACTAAGGAACTTGGTCTCTCACAGAAAACAGATCATAAGGGGACCCCAAATAAAGCTTCTCCGGTCAGTATTGGACTCGCCTCCCTAAAAGACCACTCTGTGACCCAACTCACTAATCCAGGCCCCTCGATTTCCTCAGCAGACCTGTCGGTTTTGACAGATTCATCAGTGGGCGGTAAGACTACCCAATACTCTCGAGAAGGCAAACCTCGAGGGGCTGAGGGTTCTTCCTTCTCTTATGCCAGTGCCGTACAGGGTAGAAATCCAAGGGCTCAATCGATGAGTGGCAACCAGGTTACCCTGCTTAGCGATTCGAGGGGTCAAAACTCACAATCGGAACAGTCTCGGGGACCCTAGGAGAGCGGTTAATTATGAACAGGAAAGAATGCTCGATGATAAAATTCTAGAGGAATTTTTTAACGAAGGTATGGATGCGGAAGATTCCTTTGACCCTCGACAACGTTTTGTCACTCGTTTTAGATATAGGGGGAGTGACCCCCATAAGTTGTCAGACACTTATATGACCAACACTATTCTTGGGGATTTTTTGGATGTCCCTCGTGACGACATTCTAGCCGTTATTTGCCCTCCGGGTATGAGGGAAACAGATGTATGTGTTGTTTCTGAATTGGCTTTCCAAAGATTCTGGGCTCGGATTCGAGCGGCTACCACCCACTCTTCCGGTCCTCTGGCCGACTTTGATATTGTTCCTTTATTTCGGGGAGAAGCAAGGGTTTTGACGGTGTCCTTAAGAACAACCACTGTACCGGAGGACGACATAGAATATTGGCTGACGCAACACTGTAGAATACTTATGGCTCCCAAGAAAAAACTGAATACCAATGGCATCTGGACAGGGGAATACAAAGCTGTCATTGCTCTTCAGAGAGACTCAAAAAGCCGACTTCAGCACTTACCTAAATATTTCTTTTTAGGTCCAGAAAGGTGTGTGACTAGATATAGTGGCCAACCTCCCGCCTGTTTCCTCTGCGGAGGATACGGCCACATACGCCAGGACTGTTCCTCGCCCCTATGCTCTAACTGTGGGGAGTTTGGTCACCTGTCCACGGGGTGTAGGAAGGGAATTTTTTGCAACCTTTGTCGACAAATGGGTCACACTTATTTGTTATGCCCCTACGCCTTTTATAACATCCAATATCCTAATGCGTACGAAAGGCTTAAAGAGACTCACTCCGGTTATAGACAACAAACATCTGCCTGACACACCTCCGCTTCTACTTCGCCTAAGAGAGGAGCAACTTCAACAGCCCCCTTTGTGGATGCTCCAGATCCTGACTCTCTACCTGTAGAAAAGGCGCAAGATACCCTAACCGATACACTAACCGAACCCGAAGAACAACTAGGCTGGACTCAAGTCTCACGGAAGAAGACGACCCCCGTCAGGGGGATGGTATCTAAGGGTGTTTACAAGAAATTCAAACCTACAAAAGAACAGGAAGTCAACTTGGCTTCACGAAATCGTTTTGAAGCCTTACAGAAGGAAGAGGACCAAGGACTTCGATGCCGAGAGAACCAAAGGCCAAATGTGTGTGAGAATAGACAAGGGAAAGATGGCGATGACCGCTCAGTTGATATGTCAGAGAATGAAGAGGATGAGGAGTCGGGGGATGATGAAAAGGCCACCTCTGCAACAGTTAAGGACACATCACCGACTTCTCATTTTTTCTTCACCACTTCATCGCCAAAAACCTCCGGCAGGACAACCAACACAGAGAAATATGTCACCAACCTGAGTCATTGGGGGAAGATGGTGGCAGCTCTGGATGAAACCGAATTGGAGCAATTGATTCGTGAGATGAGACAGGAGTATGCAGCGGCCGAAGACAATCTGGAGCGACAGGAGACCGCATTTCGGCGGATGTGGGAACAAGGTACGACACTATCGGGTTCTAGGAAGCAAAGGAAGATTCGTGCTTACGAGTCGAAGAAACCCCGCTTAGTGGAACATCTTCAGATAGTTAGAACCCAGCTCGCCATGGCCACCAACGAGGCGGATAAAAGAAGGGAACAGAAGGACGCGGCTCGTATGGAGGAAGAGTTGGCAGGTTCAGACTCGGACCTCTCTGACATGGAATTCGTGGAGGCAGAAGCCAAAGACAGGCAGAAAGACATAGAGCGGGATGCCGAAAAGAAACCAAGAGGAATGGCCCAAACCGATCCAATGGACTCGAAAGACACAAACCAGGATGCAGACAATCAACTAGAGCCGCAGGAAAATCTCGAAATTCATCAGATTTCGCAGGAAGGTACTCAACGGGAAGAGCGGCAACCGGCAATCCAGCAGCACACGCCGCTCGCTCCCGGACAACAAGGCGAAGGTCCTTCTCAACTCCCATCACCTCTTGAAGCGGATAACTCGCAACCCTGTCCTACTCTGCCTCCCAATCAGGAGCTTTACCTCTTACAGCCTCATCTGTACCCTTCGCCCGTCAACCTAAGTAAAGGGGATAAGACTTCTGAGGAAGCTTCCCCTTTACTCCCCAGTGAAGCCGCACTTCCCTCCCCTAGGGAAGGGGCGGGTAATCAAGGTTTGCCAACGCTCGAGACAACTCTAAACAAGCCGGAGACTTGCTAACAGCCAAGACCTCCTCTCCCTTTATATCTCAATTTTTTCTTTATCATGGCCCTCTCCATCTTATCCTGGAATTGCAACGGGCTTCGGCAGCCCTCCCGGAGAGAGGAAATTTTTTACGCTTGTGCCCATATTCAAACTCACATTTTAATTTTATTGGAAACTAACATCAGCTCTCCGAGAGAACGGAGTGAAGCGCAACGGGATTGGACTTGGGGACCTTCCATCTGGTCGCTCAAGCTCGAGCACGGGGCGGGGGGGATAGGGATTTTACTCAAAGCATCCAGCGAAGTCCAGACGATAAGGACGATACACGCCTCCCCCAGCCATTTAGTTGTATTAGACTTCAACTTCCTGACTCACCCTGGCCCGTCTCTAGTTAAATATAGACTGTTGGCGCTTTACGCTCTCGTCGATGTTAAGAAACGGAGGGCGCTCTGGGAGGTCTTAAAAGATTTCTCTCGAACCCACAGAACGTTAATAGTGGTGGGAGACTTCAACAATCGCTCGGAGGAGGGGGACAGGGTAAGGTGGGGGGACAGCGGTCCGGCACCCGCCAAGCCTTTAAATGTGGAAGAATTACAACTAAAAGCTTTCCTGAAAGACCACTTGGCTCTGACGGATTTGGGCTTAAGCCACGCGGGTCGTATGGATTTCCTTCCCACTCACCACAGGGATTTTTTCGTAAAGAAATTCAGACACTACAGCGAGAGTAAAATGACCTACTACCACCCCCTACACCTCAGCAGGATCGACCGATTCTGGTGTCCCTCATCTCTGCTTCCGGCTCAATTGAACTTAATCTTTACGATTTGGTCGGACCACGCCATGTTGCACGCCGTTCTTTCTACCCCTGCCCGACAGGTACCCGCACAGCTGCGATGGAGGCTGATGGATAGAGCTCTTAAGGCCTTCTTGATGCTAAGGGAACTCCGTCAACTGATCTCTTATCACAGCTTATTCATCAACGAAGACTCCATCGTTACCTGGTGGAAAAACCTTAAGAAAGCAATGAAGAAGACAGCGATGAGGGTCAAGGGGATTAACTCCTCAAAAGAACTGAGGGACTATCATAAGGCCATCGCCGGACTCCTGAGCATTCAGTGGAGAAGGGATAAGGGCATGGCCTATGATAAGGAACGCTTGACTCAGCATCAGGGCACCATCAAATCGTATCAGCTAGCGCAGCGGCGGCGCTTAACTTTTCTGGCGAGAGCATCGGGACCCCTTCTCGTTAAAGGGGAATGGCAAAAAGATTGGCAGTCTACTCCGATGACCCGCCTGACGCTCCTGAGACCGGAGGAACCCACCGGGGACATCGTCGGCTCGAGAAACATCGCCTTCTACCTCTCCGAATTTTATAACAAATTCTATGAGACCCCTCCCAATGAAAGAGACGCCGTTTCGAATATGGAAAACATAGCACTTTATCTGGACTCCATCGAGAGCTGGAACTGCCGATTACTGGAGAGCGTGCAATCCCAGATGTGTTCTCCCTTTACCGAAGAGGAGGTCGCTTCGTCCATCGGTTGCGGAAGAAGGTATTCGACTCCAGGACCTGACGGTTTGTCGTACGCTTTTTACAGGGAACTTAAAGACCTCGTTCTCCCGATTCTAACCAGACTTTTTAACTTCATGCTAGAACGCGGCCAGGTGGGAACAAGCTTTAAAGAGGGAGTGATCTTTATTTTTAAAGGGGGGGATCCGACCAAGGTAACCAATTGGAGACCGATCACTATCTCCAACGTGGACTACCGCATCTTCACCAGGGTCGTGAATAATCGCTTTAAAGCCGTCATAGGGTCGCTCATCGATCACGGGCAGACGAGCGCGGTACCGGGACGTAAAATGGTACACACCACGTGCACCTTTAGACAAGCTTTCCACTCCATCAAGAAGGAACGGAGAATGCAGAGGTTGCTGCAGTTGGATCAGAGCAAAGCGTTCGACCAAGTGTCGCATCAGTTTTTATGGTCCCTATTGGCCCGATGCTCCTTTCCAGCCGTACTGATCGATCTGCTGAAACACCTGTATTCCGGCGCCAGGGTTCAGCCGTGGGTGGACGGACAGAGCGGCCCTTTCTTCGAAATACACCGTGGTCTTCGGCAGGGGTGCCCGTTGAGCCCTCTGCTCTACGTTCTAACCCTGGAACCTTTGTTACGGGCGGTAAAAACAGACCCTCTCATCAAAGGATTCGTTTCCACCGAAGTCCCTACTTTCCGTCTCTCCAGTATAGCACACGCGGACGATACTTACGTGTGGTTCTTGGACCTCCAGGATCTGGAAAGGACCAAATGCCACATTTGGCGGTACCAACGGGTTTCGGGAGCTCATATCAATCTCGACAAGAGCAAGCTCTACTTGTTAGACGGAAGGTCCGAAATCATCTCGGTGAGCTCTGTTGAGTCTTACACGGAACCCACGGAGCGAAGGTGTCAATACGAATCTACCGCAGCCCCTGACCCGATCCCCGTAGGAGACAACGCGCTGAAGATCCTGGGCGTCTCCTTCGATTTAACGGAAAACGGCTGGAAGGAGAACTGGTTCAGATGGGAGAGCGCAGTTTCCAAGAGACTGGAATGTTGGAAGAACTGGCGCCTCTCCACTAGTCAGAAAATCCAGTTCTTTACCACGTACTGCATCCCCGCAGGGAATTATCTGGCAGGTGTTTTCCCCCCACCCGAACCGATCGTAGCCTCTGTAACACGAAGGGTGTTCTCGTGGCTTTTCGGCACCTTAAATTTTCCTTTGGCCAGAGCCGTATCTTACGACAAACAGCAAAACGGAGGGCTAGGACTGTTGGAAGTAGGCTTATGGTTTTTGTGCAATTTTTTTTAACGTGAACTGGGGGTGGCTGGGTGATATTCAAAACTCAGGTTCAGATCCTACCTCAAGCTTGGAAGGCGCGCACTTGCACTTTTTAAAATCTTGGATGGCAGTCTCTTGGGGAAAGGCGTGGTGGGTGGAGGAAGGACGTATCCCCCGGTTAAATTTGCACACCGCTAGAGCCACGCCGACATTTTTACTGGAAGTCTGGAGGGTGGTGAAAAGGTATCAGCTGACGGCTCACCTGGTCAAGACCTCATGTTCGGGAGAGAAGGGCCGAACGGGGAAAATGTACTGGGAGCGTTGAAAAAGGCTTTTCTTGACCCTTACTATCAGAGAAGGGCTCTAAAGAATACCATCTCGGGTTACCTGAGAGAACCCACGTTCCCCATCCCCAGCTTTTCCGATGGGTCCATCCGCTTTTACTACCGGGATTTGAGGTGGCGGGCTTATCATCAGGTACTATGGGTGGGGGGGGCAACGGTTCGGACTACCGATAGAACAGAAAGCCTGCCCCAGGGTAGATTGTATCGGTTTCCTTTTATCAGACCCGGGGAGGTTCACGGACCAGTATAGACGAGCGGCCACCATAGAAACCGTACAGCACGCGGTATCCGCATGTGTGGCCGTTCCTAAGGAACGTGCGTCCATCGCCAGGACTCTTCGTTGGCCGTACTTGTTGCACCAACCCTGGGAGGTGATGGTCTCGGGATTAGAACCTCCAGAGGGATACGGTCACCCCGGTCAACCTTGGCCCCCGGCCGTTAAGGGTCATGGTACGACGATTTTATCCTCCCAGAACATACCACATAAGGTACCGTGGTCGTTGGTGCATTTGGTTAATTTAGTTATTCTTTACGTTGTGTTTCAAAATAGGCGACAGGAAATGGTATCCAAAAAGAGCACTCCCACAAAGAACACGGTGATGAGAGTCACACAAGCCCTTTCCCAAGTCAAAATGTGGGAGAAACAAAAGACTAAAGAATCTGTATGGTGGAAGAGGTGGAAGTGGTTTGAGGTGGTCAATCCGCCCATTCCTTGAGAAACATTTGTTTAAACTTTAAACTTTAATAAAAATTTAATTTCTTTCCTGAAACAAAGTAAATTTTTCGCTGTTGTTGAAGTCCACATCTGATAGTTTCATTTGTACACAAAGTTATATAATGGTGTAATTATGTAATGGTATAGCTTTTAATTTCTGTAACCTAGGGTACGCAGGATCTGTATATGATGTATTGTATGGTACTTAGAAAATGTAAATGACATTTTATGAGAGACATATCTGTATTTGGAACAATTTCCCTTTGTTTGTATGTGGGAACGATTATTTAAATAAAAATCATTATTTTCCTAACCCTAACCCTAACCCCTAACCCTTAACCCTAACCCCAACCCCTAACCCTTAACCCTAACCCTTAACCCTAACCCGAACCCCTAACCCTAACCCTTAACCCTAACCCTAACCCTTAACCCTAACCCCAAACCCTAACCCCAACCTTTAACCCCAACCCTAACCCTAACCCTATGCATGCTGGGAGGAGGGTGTGGTGTTTGAGAGCTCTGTAATCAAACTCTTGAAAATTGGAAAAAAACAACGACACCAGATTTGGACAAAACAAACAACAGAATCAGGTGGGGGAACACCTCAAGCACCAGCAGGAGTTCTGAACAGGGGGGGGGGAATCCCCCCCACTCACGAAGCTCAAATCAACGGGAAGCAGCACCACTATGCTGCTAACAGGCTCTTTGCAGAAAGATTCCTCGGGAGGAGGAGATGGAAAATCACCTTTACAGGCACTACAACAGCCACAGGCAAGTAACGAGGGGACCCTAGCGACACCCCAAGGGGAGGGGGAAGAGAAGCATCAGGCAACCCCCACCCCTGCCCCAGCCTTGGAGGTAAAAAACGGGGAGAAAGGGGCAATGCAACAAGCTACAGAACAGCAGAAAGAGCCACGCCTAGTGATGAACTCACGAGAAAACCCTATGGGAAACAATGAGGAGGAGGAAGAAAAGGTGTTGGAAGGCACAAAAGCTACAGAGAAGTGAGTTGATGACAAGGCAGAAGAGGGGAACCGAGAGGAGCTTTGGAGGGCGCAAGCAGCACCACTCCCGGGGAGCTATGAGCAGCAGGAGGGGCTGCAAAAGCAGTCTACTCTGGAGGAAGAGCGGGCTCAATTGAGGAGGCTGATAGAAACAGCTACCATGGAGATTGAGCAAGCAGTAGATATGCTTCTGGGAGGGGAATGTGCCCCATGGCAAGACAGTGTAACAGGTCCGCAAGAAACAACAGAGCAGCAGCAGGCAGCTGCTCAACTGGTCCAAACCAATGCCCATTTGGCAAAGCTGACAGAACGTCTGAAGCATGTCGATGCCGCTATAGCAACGGCGGCATTGCAGAGGTTTCAACAAGACCGACAGCGAGCGATGTCCTTAGAAAGGAAAAATAACACGGGAAAAGAAAACACCAGAGCCATCGGTGGGGAGGGGAAACAGCTTAATTGGCCAATACAAAAACAGCTAAAACATCAAGACAGCCCTGGGGGGACACAGCCCCTGAAACGAAGGCACTCCCTGCCCACCCTGCAAAACGGGGAGACAGAAAGGGCACGCATAACACAGGTTAAGCGGCATGATGAGAACCCGGAAGTGGCCGATGGGCCGCTTCGGCGGGTCGCTGCGCCGGCCCCCTGGGCCCCACAATGATGGGACCAATGTCAAAGTGACGGGCACGGACCATTCTACCACCTCCCCGAAGAACGGCAGCCTAGCTCGCTTCCCACGAGCCCTGCCACGAAAAGCCTCAAAAAGGCTCTTTTTGCGGCATCTCCCGGCGGGAGGGTGGCATCCACGCAGGACAAACATCAAAAGATAGAGGGGGCGCAGGGCTATCAGGGACAGCCAGCAGAGGGAGTTGAGAGCCCACCCCACAGGGGGATCCACACCCCGAAAGAGAGGAAGGGGGTGCAGATAGATCCAACAAAGCAAACGGCGACGGAGCAGAGGGAGGATGACGTAGATCAACAAGCGCAGGACAGCGCCGGAACTTTAACAAGCATCAAAACATCGCACACGAACCTCCCGGAGGGGACGGGAGGCCCAGGAGCGATTCAAAGCCGAAAAGGACATGAGCAGCCCAGCCCGGGGCTGCTGGGGGGGGGGGGAACCGCAACGAAGCAGCAGCAGCAAGGAAGGGGGGGACGGGAAGGGCGACCTCCCGGCAGGCGTTCAGTGGAAGAACCACGAGGATGTCAGGAGAGGGCAGCGAGGGCGAAGCCGGAGCCCTATAAAGACAACAAAAGGGGAAACAACGGGAGAGAGCAGAATGGAAGGCAATTTAGACAAGCCAGAGGATGAAGAGAGTGACATCGTGGATGCCCCGCAGAGCCAGGCGGAAAGGCAAACGGGGAGCATCAGGGAGGAAAGCAGCATGGCGGATGTCGACAACATGGGAGGAGGCTACAGCGAGCTACCAGCCTCGCCGGGGGAAGGCCCTCGATCCAGGGAAGCGATGATCAGGGAACGCTGGACGGAGCTGAGGGACGCGCAAGACCCAGCGCGGGCCATCGCGGCGGCCCTACACCCCCCTCATGAAGCATATAGTCGGCAGGACTTGCTCTGCACTTGGGGCATCCTGGCGGCAAGCATTGAGGCCCCCGCAGGGGCGCAGGTCCGTAGCCTGCGCTCCTGCCATCAGCAGGACTTCTGGCAGGTCTTGAGCGCCACGCGAGAGGAAATGGGAACGCGTGGTGCGGATGCCCAGGGCAACATGTGGCAGAAGCACGTGTGCTGACGTTACAGGCCGTCGAGCGTTTGTTGGTAGCACGAACGCCACGCAGGCACCCTGTGCAGCCGGCCCCATGGCTGGAAAAAGCGCACCTTATACAATATTTTACAAAGGTAGAACGGAACCTGGGAGAAAACAGGCAAGATGCGGATAACAGCACGCAACAGGCGTGGGGTCGAGGCGCAGAAGGCAGCAGGCACCCCGTCGGGGTGACAGAGTGGCGACGTACATTGGTGGCAGCCATAGCAGCACTGCGACTGCGACGCGCGCGAATCCGTGATCAAACAGTCACCACGGGCGGGGAACCGCGAGAAAGGCAGACCGGGAAACCAGCAAACATGGCGACAACGCACCAGGCAAGCATGGAGACAGCAGACAGCTCAACGGGGTCGGCGACATGTGTGGAACCGACACCAGAGGGAGAGGCAGGGCCGCTGCCAGCAATAATCGCAGAACTCGTGAGAGGAGCGGCGGAAGCGAGGAGCGCCGGGCCACAGCAGCAGCAACAGCAGGGCACACCACTGAGGCAGACGGAGAAGGGAGAAGGACAAAACGAAGCGCGCGTGGCGGCGGATGACAGAGAGGCGCATACGACGGGACAGGGGGCGCGGTCCACCAGGGAGGCCGCCGCGTCCCCGTCAACCGGTGAGACATGGGACACAACAGAGGAGCAGACCACGGGGGCAACGACTAGCAATGCAGGGGAGGGGATGGAGGAGAGTGGCAGCCACCAGGGGCAAGGAGAGGGGATTACGGGCCGCTTCTGGAGACCCGTATACCGGCGGAAGCAATATAGCGGGGGGGAGGAGAAGGGAGGAGGGGGGAATGCGATAGCGATGCAGACACCTGCAGCCCCGACTCCGACCTGGAGGTCCTCACCGCCGGTGAGAGCGGTGGCGGCGGCCGGGCCGGAGGAGCGGCCAATGATAGTAAGCAGGAGGGAAGGGGGGAAAGGGGGAAGACAACAGAAGAGGAGGAAAAGGAGAAAGAGGAGAAGATTGGCGGGAGGGACGGGAGGGAGTAGCGGCAGCAGCAACAGCGATAGCGGCAGCAACAACGGGGCCGAAACCGAGGGCGACACCAGGGAAGGGGAGGTTAGCAGAAACAAAAAAAGGGAAGAAGGGAGGAAGGCCGAGAGAGGAAGGGAAAGACGGGATGGGAAGTAGAAGGAAGGCAATCAGAAGACGGGACCGCGAACACGATGAGCTGGGCAGAGAGCATGGAGGAGGAGGAGAAGAGGGCGATGGAGCGGGCACGGGAAAGTAGCGACTATAGCGGAAGAGAGGGCCGGGGAAGGAGTGGCAGGCAGAGGAAACAACGGAAAAGGAGGAGGCAGGGAGGCACGGGGAAAGGCCGGATCACATCTGTCCCCACGGTGTTCTCGTCTGATGCAGGGGAAGGGCGCACCGCAGCCGCAACACGAGCCATCAGCTTCGACCGTCAACCAAAGGACGGTATGGGCATAAGACAGATGGACGGGGCGCGCTGGGATGATCCACCACAACCATGCGGCCGGCACGACGGCGGAGGCGAGAGAGCCGAGGAAGACCCAGGGACAACATCACGAAGAACCACCGGGGACAAAGGGAAGAGAGGGGCATGGCGGGAACAGGAAGAGAAGGGCGGAAGCGCGGGGAAAGACAAAACAGCAGCAGGAGGAAATGAAACGCAGGGTAGCAGGCCCACAACACATCCTACACAACCGCAACGCGACATAACTAGGGAACACCAGGGGGACGCAGATATGGAAGTCCGGGAGCAGGGAGACAGCCAGGGCGCGGGAGGAGTCAGAGACAACGGAGATAGGGGGATACCAATAGACAGCATAACGACCAGCCATCGATCCATAGAGAGAGGGAGCTCCTCGGGAAACAGCCAACAGACCCCTCACAATACACAAAACATCACGTCGGCGGGACTCGACCGCCGGCGTGAAGCAAACCCGCAGGCACGAAAATCAGCAGCACAGGAAGAGCCGGCAGACAATGCGGGCGAAGGGGCGGCGGCACCAGTGACACAACGCAGCTACGCGCAGGCAGTGGCCGCAGCGACTCAGACGAGGGTGGCGAGGGAGACGGGGAACGCGTACGAGAGGAGAAGAACGACACTCACGGCAACGGATCTGACGGCACGCAACATGAGCACGGTGCGCTACCGCGGCGGCGGCAACACGGAAACAGGGCCGGCGGCGGGCGAGACGAGAGGGATGTGAATGCGCAGCGGCGGCGCCCTGGGCGCAGGAAGCGTGCAAGCCAAACAAAGGGAGGCCGATTACGTGGCCGACGAGGAGCTGTTGCAGGCATACCTGGACACGGTTGGAAACACACGGGAGGACGGGCAGCTAGTGGACGAAGACCTCTGCGACCCATTCATCGACACGGACTCGGAGAGCAAAGACGAGGAAGGCGACGCGGAGAGCGGCACGGCGACAAAGGGAGGTCGCCGGTTCGTCGTCAGACTCCGATACCGAGGACGACATCCGGAGATTTATATGGACAGGGAGTTTATAGTCAACCGGCTGCTCGTGCAACACATGGGTACGGCACCGGCAGATCTAAGGGCCGTCAGCCTCCCGCCGGGCATCCCGGAAGCAGTTGTGGTGCTGCGCGACGAACGCGCCTACCACCGCTTCTGGGCTGTGTGCCGGCGAGACATCGAAGACCGGTCCAACAGCCTCCTGGAGCAATTCGATGTGCAGCCACTCTTCCACGGCGACGTACGCGTCTTCACCGTCTGGCTCCGGAGCTGCTTCATCTCACGACGAGACTTGGCCGTCCGACTGGACAGGGAGTGCCACGTCCTGTTCGGGCCGCGCCGTTGCCACAACGAGCTGGGCATCGCCACCGGAGAGTTCCGGCTCGTGGCGGCACTGGACCGGGACGACAGCGGGCGCCTGCGACACCTGCCCCGCTACTTCTTCTTGGGCACGGAGCGGGCAACGGTGCGATGCAGCGGATCGTATCGCATGCTATCTCTGCGGATCGTATCAACACCTACGGCGCGACTGCGTGACACAGCTTTGCAGCAGGTGCGGCCTGCGAGGGCACCATACGGAAGCCTGTAGCACAGCACAAGCCATCTGCTCCCTCTGCGGCGGCGAGGGACATCGCTATCAACTGTGCCCAAAGCGCGCCATTAACATCCACCATCCGGACCGTCTCCAAAAAGCGATCGCAGCCGAGGAGGAGCGCCAGCGACGGGCCGCCTTCCACCGCGCCGCAAAACGGCGGATGAGGGAGCGCGACCGTGTCGTGGCCGCGTGCCGACAGCGGGAGGCCCGACTGGCGCGAAGAGACGAGAAGACGAACAATGGACAGGCAAACGTGCCGACAAGAGATAACAGCTCTCGACGACGCCAACAGCAACAGGGCGACACAGACAAAGAGCAAGACGGGGGATGGGAAACGGCGGGGTCGAAATGCAAGCGGCGGGCACGCAGAGACGCGTGGCCTCAAACGCAACCGTGCTATCCACCGCCACAACAACAACAACGACAACAACAGCAGCAAGCGTCGGCAAGCCACCCGCAACAACAGCAACAGCAACAGAGAACTGAGCGGAGTCCAGACCACCAGCCGGGAGGCGGCGGCGGCCGAGAAAAGCAGACGCAGCAGCAGCAGCAGCCGCCGCCGCTGCCGAGCAAAGGAGCGGGCGATGGGCAGCGATACGAGCCCCTACCGCAAAGAGCGGGAGGAACGTGCCAAGGGAGGCGGCAGCAGGACGCAACAAATCACCAGCAGTGTTCCGATGACGGGGACGACAGGGAACAACGACTCAAAGGCGACGAGCCAACAACGAGAGGGCAGCAGTACCGAAGCGAGCGCGCTTGGCAGCACCAAAGCAGCAGCGAGAGCGCCGAGGCACAGCAAGGAGCGAGAGGAGCGACGGCGCCCAACCGCAAGGGGAGAGCAGGCAGCGCCATCGAACCTGGAGGGACGGCCTCGGAGCCGCACGTTGAAGGGGGAAGGATGACGGTAACATCTCCACAACCCAATCAACAACTAACAAAGGCCGCACCCTCGCTAACGCCGAGGGGGGCGGAAAAGCAAGGCAGCGCAGAGGGGGAAGAGCGCGTGACCGCACGACAGACGGGGTCCGGCGGGACACGACGCAAAGACGAAGTCGCGGATAATGGCACACGACAACAAACGTACTCTGCGTAGGAGACGACAACAAGGAGCAGGATAGACCAAACATTCACAATAGCAAACACGGACGAAGAGATGGTCACTAAGGGAAGCGAAGCAACGAATGGGAAAGAACAAGGCAGCAACCGCCGGCACGGCGACGATAAGGATGACAAGCCACCACGAATACTTGACATCACAGTGGGCACATGGGACATACGGGGACTGGGAAGAGGCGCGCGACGTGAGGGGATCCTCGCGGTGGCCGCACAGCTCCGACACAACGTCTTGCTGCTGCAAAATACCGCCATCACAACCGAGGGGGAGCGACGAAAGGCGCAGCAGCAGTGGCGACGGTGGGGTCCCTCGTTGTGGTCCCTCGCATCGGCGGCAGCACCAAGGCCAGAAGAAGGCGGCAGTAGTAACAGCGACGACAGCAGCAGCGGAGAGACGGCGATCCTCCTGCGATGGGACAACGCCACCTGGCGCGTACGCTCCGCCATTGAGATCTGGCCGGGGCGGCTCCAGCGGGTGGATATTGAGGTGCGGCCGAGGGAACTGCAGGGACACGGCAGCGGCAGACAACTCCAGCCGACGAGCTATCAAACGGCAAAGCTGCAGTGGCAGACAGCGGAACAACGGAAACAACAACGACGACCGCAAAGCGCAACCCCGGAGCAAGGGACACTATGTCTCCAAATCCTCAACAGCGACGCGGGAGGACTCGACGAAAGCAAGGAGGAAGAGCAGAACACCAACAGCGGATGGGAAGAGCGACCGAAGCGTTATGAGGTGCTCCTACAAGCCTTCGCTGGGGCAGAGGCGGACACAACGAGACTAGTAGCGGGCACGCGGGAGCCACAGAATGACAACGACGATGATAGCAATGGGCGGATGGGGCTGGCCGACGTGGGCGCCGGTGACGAAAGGACACCGCTCGTGATGGAGTGGTTCCCGCTGTGGGGAAGACGAGCGTACGAGCAAGAACCCCAAAAACAGCAGACGGGGAGCACCACGACAACCACGACAGGGGGAAGCAGCCGAGCAAAGCAGTACGTGTGGGCAGAGCCGGGGCTGCTCGTCGCTGCACGGCGTCACGTCAGCACGCCGTGGAGTCTGCGACCGCTCCTCAGCGTCACGCTGAGAACGGAGGAGTGCACTTGGTGGCAACGGCCGCCGCGGTGGCGACTACGCCGCGGCTTCCTGAATCGGGAACTCCGTCACCGAGAGGTGGCTCGGCTACTGGCGTGGCACCTCGCCATCGCCGCTCCAACACACAACGACGGCGACCGAGGGGGTGAGGAGGAGGAAGAGGAGGAGAGAAGACGCGAAACAGAACAAAATACAACAGCAGCGACCACGCGAGAGGAAACGCAAGGAGCGCATGAAGGAGAAACAAGCAACAGAAAGACGGGACGCGCGAAGCGGGGGAAAGAGCAACAACGAGATTGGCCCAGATGGTGGGAAGTCACCAAGGAAGCGGTGGCACAACTCTGCCGCCGCCTCGAGAAACAACAACGCTCACGACCACTTGCCATCTACCACACCGCCATGCGACGTTTGCTGGCAGACGAAGCGTGATTCGCGCGCAGCGAGGCAACGGCAGCGGACACACGCGACTACGCCGCACATCGCAGGCACGTCATCGCCTTCCACTGACGCCAACAGCTGCAACAACACCGCAGGGAACGGCTACGCATGACGGGACCTGTCCTGTTACCGCAGCAGTGGTGGACCAGCATTCAGCGAAGAGCGGCGCCGCCGGAGCCGATGGAGGCGCTGCGCACCCGAGACGATGACGGGAGACCACAATGGGCAACACACCCGAGAGATATGGCCAACGTCATGGGAGCCGCTTACACCGCTCTAGTCGACGTCCCGCAGAATGCTGAGGAGGAGGAGGGGGAGGAGGAGGAAAGCGGCCGACGCAGTGCAATGCGGATATCCTCTTCTTCTCCAAACGCGGCGAAAGCACGGACCCAGCCAATTGGCGACCTATCATGCTGCTCAACGCCGATTACAAAATCTTAGCGCGGATCCTTCTGCGACGACTGGTGACCCTAGCGGCAGACCTCCTCGACAGACGAGCGGCATCCCTGGGAGACGCATGAGCGACAACCAGCACGTCTTCCGGGAACTCTTCGCCGCCGCGGCACGCGGAGACTGGGTGGGAGCGATCGTAGAGGCGGACCAGAGGAAAGCTTTCGACCGAGTGCGGCGAGCGTTCCTCAAGGAAGCTGATGGAAGCGAAAGGCGTACCGAGCCCTCTCATCGAACAACTGTGCACACTCTATAGAGGAGCCACGGCCACCCTGACCGTCGCAGGGTGGAGCGGCAGGACGGTGCAACTGCGCGGCAGCGTGCGGCAGGGATGCCCGCTGAGCCCGCTGCTGTACGTGCTAATGCTAGATCCATTGATGAGGCGCCTCGACGGTGACCCGCTGCTTACGGGACTCCCCATCCCCAAAAGAGAAAACAACAAAGGCGACGCCGACGCGATAGAGCGCGTGGTCGCCTTGGGCCATGCAGATGACCTTTGCCTCATACTGGGATTGCGGCGGGCGGAACTCCTGCGCGCCCAATTCCATCTGACGCAGCACGAGTGCGCCACGGGCGCGAGAGTCAACCAGGAGAAGACACGCGTCCACGCCGTCTCCCGGGGAAACATCCACACCTGCTCGCTGCGGGAAGCCGCGCAAAGCCCAAAGAAAGGGGAAGAAGCGAGAACACAGGACAACAGCGGCGGTGACAGCAGTCACAGGAACGCCGAAAGCGTCTGACTACTGGGACTCCACTACGGGCCGAGACCGGGAACGTGGCGGCAGAACTGGGAGCGCTGGCTGAACGGAGTGTGAGGGAAGATCCAAGACTGGCACTACGCGGGAATCACCCTTAACATTTGTCAACGTGCCGCTTACACGCGCGCCTACCTGCTGGCGACGGGACTGCACCTGGCTGACATCTACCCGCCGCCAGCCGCCGTCATGTGGGAAGGCGCGGCCGCGGTGCACACCTTCGTCCTCCAACACGACGCCCCGCCGGCAAGGAGCCGAGAGGCAAGGCGCACCATACACGCGCCCAACGACAGCGGGGGACTGTCCAATGGCAACACGCCCCTGGGCCGTGGTCTCCCTAGATTTCCTAGTGGAGCTACCCCCCTCTCAGGGCAAAACGGTGATCCTGGTAGTAGTGGACACTTTCTCTAAGCAAGCCCACTTCATCCCATGCACACAACTCCCCACCGCAAAGAGACTAGCGCACCTTTTCTTCCATCACGTGGTACGGCTCCACTCATTCCCCGAAAAGATAATTAGTGATAGGGGGCCACAGTTCGTTGCCAACTTCTGGCGGGAGTTTTGTAAAATAACTGGGATGGAGCAAGGGCTGAGTTCCGCCTACCACCCTCAAACGGACGGACAGACGGAGAGGGTTAATGGGCTGCTGGAGCAGTACCTGCGGTGTTTTGTCAACTACCAACAGACCAACTGGGTAGAGCTGCTGGCCTTTGATGAGTATGGGTATAATAATAGCGTCCACAGCTCTACCAAGGCCTCCCCTTTTCAAATTGTCTATGGGTATGAAGGGAAGCCTTTCCCTGCCTTGCTGGCCCAGAATGATTGGCCCGTTTCAAACACATGCCAGCAATGGTGGGAGGGAATCCAAAAGGGGTGGAAGCTGATTCAAGAAAACTTAGAGAATGCCAAAAAGACTTACAAGGACTACTTTGACAAGAAATCCATTCCAAATAACACACTCATCTTACAACAAATACTAAAAGCATAAACTTCAGTTTCCAGATGGATGAACAAAAAAACCTTGCTTTGACAAGAAGCACTCCCCCCAGTGGGAATTTAAAGTGGGTGAGACAGTGTTCCTATCTACAAAGAACCTTCCCCTGCCCCAGACTTGTCGCAAATTGGCATACAAGTTCTTGGGACCGTTCAAAATGAAACGAGTCATCAGGTTACTGTGGAGCTAGAACTGCCTAAAATGTTTAGTAAGATCCACCCTGTTTTTCATTGCAGTCTTCTTTGGAAGGACCCTGGGCCCACATTTTGGCACCCCCACCCTCCAGAGCCACGTCCTATTCAAGTGGAGGGCCAGAGCCACCATGAGGTGCAAGAAATCCTGGACTCCAGGGTCCAACGGGGGATCTTCTACTATCTGGTCCGCTGGAAGTATTTTCCCCCCAGCTGCGATGAGTGGGTAAAATCGGGAGACCTACGAGCCCCTCAACTGTTGAAAAAGTTTTACCTGCTGCACCCAGACAAACTCCGAGCAAGAGCTTAGGGGGGGCAGTATGTCAGACGTGTAACTTGCTAGAATTGAAATATAGAATAGAATGCTTGACATGACTAACGCCATGATGTACCCTAGTATGAACTCTGCTTTACTAACCATGAGAGTCGTAGCAAATGCCTTTCCCCCCCTAGCACATTGTAACCGCAAGAGTGAAATCTCACCCCTAAGTGAAAAGCCAGCTGCAGCTTTGAAGTCCACATCCTCAAGGACTCTTCCCCTGGGAAAGAGATAACACCCTGAGAAGAGCTGGCTGTCTCTGGGTGTGTGAAAAAGACTGTATTGTTTTCCCCCTGTAGAAACCTAGAAAAGACTGGCTCCAACCTTGGGCCAGTATCAAACTCAATCTGCCTCCATACCGTATGTGTGTTCTCAATAAATAGATTAATTGTTAAAGCAACATGGTCCGACTTTGCTTGAAGTTCCACGTCTTGACAGAGGGGAGACGACGCGGAAGGGGAGGGGGAGGTGGGAAACGCCGTGAGGGACACCAACGGCAAGACACAGCGCCCTCACCCAGCGGCCCAAAGCCAAGGGCCAGACCCAGACAACCCCAGAGGCGAGGACGCACACACACCCAGGGAGACAGCAGAGGGAGAGCAGGGGGCCGCACGCGGACTGTGGCCGACGGCGGACGCCGCCCGTGTGTGGGCCCGGCCACCCACAGAGAGGGAAAACGGAGAAAGGCGAGGGAGGGGGAAGGGGGAGAGGGCAACCGACACAGCCGCCAACAGCAGCAGGCAGCCCCACCGCACAGTCGAGCCCAGGGGGCCTGGAGCGCACAAACACACCCATTCGACCTCATGCAGCGGCGACCCGCAGCGCCAGGCACGCGAACGCCCACCCAGGAGACACACATCGCCCAAAGCATCGGCACGGAGGCGGGGCTCGACCAACGCCACGCAGCACACCCACATGCACCAGTAGGGCGAGTGGAGCAGGGGCCGGCGACGATGATGGAGGCCGACGAAAAGGGGCCAGGAGGCGACAAAGCGGCGGGGCAGGGGAGCCAGCCAAAGGCGACAAAGCGGCGGGGCAGGGGAGCCTGCGGCGGGGCAGGGGAGCAGCTATGTGCAGGCGGCCGCCGGGCCACTCTCGGCGGGTGACAATGGAGCGGGGCCGGCGATGTGGGACCGCGGGGCACGAACGCTGACGGCGGCGGGCCTAACGGCTTGCAACATGAATGCGGTGCGCTTCCGAACTACCGCCACCTCCAAAAGAGCGACGACAGCGGCCGGAGGAAACATCACGGCGGGGGGCGTGCGCGCGAGGCAGGGGCACGAACCGTGGGCGGCGCCGGCAGCCTGCAGGCTCAACAGCGAGAGGCGGACTACATCGCCGACGAACAGCTCCTGAAAGCGTACTTGGACACAGTCGGCGACCTGGACTACTGCGCCCCACTCCCAGAGACCGACTCGGAGAGCGAGGAGGACAAAGCCAAGGCGCAGACGGGAAGCGCGACGGGGCGACAGTGATTCGTCGTGCGCCTCCGCTATTGCGGCCGACACCCAAAGCTCTATCTAGACCGCGACTTCATCGTCACGCAACTCCTCGTCAGCCACCTCAGGACGTCGCTGGAAGACCTGCACGCGGTCAGCATCCCGCCGAGGATCCCGGAGGCAGATGTCATCCTGCGAGACGAGCGAGCCTACCACAGGTTCTGGGCCGCATGCCACCACGACATCGAGAACCGCGCGACGAGCATCCTGGAGGACTTCGACGTCCAACCGCTTTACCGCGGCGATGTGCGAATCATGACGGTGTGGTTCCGTAGCTGCTTCATCTGGCGGGATCTGGCCGCGCGACTGGGCCGAGTGTGCCGAGTCCTTTTCGGACCGCGGCGGTGCCGTGACCGGCTCGGGGTCGCCACCAGCGAGTTTCGGCTGGTGGTCGCTCTCGACCGGGAGGACGGCTGCGACACCTGCCGCGGTATGTCTTCCTCGGCACAGAGCGGGCGACGGTCCGCTATAGCGGGCAGGCGCCCGCATGCTTCCTCTGCGGTTCTTACAGGCATCTGCGGCGGGACTGCGTCACGCAACTGTGCAGCAAGTGTGGCCTGCGAGGCCACCACGCCGACACCTGCATGCGGACGCAGACAATCTGCACACTGTGCGGGGAGGAGGGGCACCAATACCAACTGTGCCCTCAGTGGGCCGCAAATCGACTGCACCCGGAGCGATTCCGCAGGGCGGTCGAGGCGGAGGAGGAGCGGCAGAGCCGGGAAGCGCAACATCGAGCCGCGGAGTGGCTAACGGCGGAGCACGGCCGCGTCGTCACGGCATGCCGGGAGTGAGAGGCCCGCCTGGCGCGACATGGGAGCAACACCACCCGGCCCAAGGACGGCCACGACAGCAGCCAACAGCAATGAGGAGGAGGGGGGGCGGCAAGAGCCACGAGCGCAGGACGGCAGTGGCAGCGGGGAGAAACGGAGGAGGAGGAGCAGGCAGACAACGAGCCCTGGGAAACGGTGGGGCCGCGCAAGCGACGCGCACGCGGAGACGCGCGGCCACAATCGGCGTCCCACCAGCAGCAGCAGCCACACCACGGGAGGGACGAGCGGGGCGCGGCGGCAGTAGCAGCAGGGGTCGGCAACTTGAGGGGGGCAGAGAGTGCCACCGACACAAGAGACCACTGCCACCACGCACGACACCCAGGCATCCCCACGGCGCCAAATGAGGGCTGCAGACGCGACGGCGGACAGCCTGGAAACGGACGCAAGGAGCCGTGAACCACCGCTCCCGCAACGCACGGAGGGCGAAAGGCGAAGGCAACTCGCGATAACGCCGTGAAGAAGGGCAGACGACGGGGAGCGCGGGCGAGGAGAGCCCAGTGGCGGCCTTGACGACGACGGTGACTCGGGAGGGACGGCGTCTCCGCCGCCCAGGGTGATGCCGACACGGCTCCGAGAGCCGCCCACAACAAAGGCCGCACCTCCGCAAGTGGAGGGGACAGAAGAACAGGACAACGGAGGACTCCCGGGAGGAGGAGGGGTGCCAGCACGCGGGGAGCGCCCGAACAGAGATGCAGCACAACCCGAGGAATACAAGGAAAGGCAGCGAGCGCAGGAGAGCCAAAGCCACGAGGAGATCGAGGGAGCAACAGCCCCTCCCAACAAAGCGGACAGCAGTAACAGCCCAGCCAACAACACCGACATCATCGAGGCGGCGGGCCCAAAGGAAACAACGGAAACGAGCGCAGCCGACGGCGGCCCACCACGTGCTTTAGCCATCGCCGTGGCGATGTGGGACATCCGCGGGCCGGGGACAGGGCCGCGGCGCAAGGCGATCCTCATGGTGGCCGCGCCTGCGGCACGACGTGATCCTCCAACGCACCGGAGTGAACACGGAACAAGCGTGAAGAGCGGCGCAATGGGCGTGGCGAAGATGGGGCCCCTTGTGGTGGTCTCTCAATGCGACGCCGGGAACGACGACAGCGGGGGCGGGGGCAGAGCCGAAGGCGGACTGGCGGTTCTCCTGCGCTGGAACAACACCGCCTGGTGCGTGCGCTCCGCCATCGACGTCTGGCCCGGCCGCATCCAAAGAGTGGACATCGACGTAAGGCCAAGAGAGCTCCAGGGCCACAGCAGCAGGCTACAACTCCAGCCGATGCACTACGGCGCACGAGCCAAAGTCCCAAGAACGGACAACGAAAAGGACAACAACACGGCGCCGCCAAGGAAAACGCCGGCAACGGAACAAACGGGGAGGCTGAGGCTGCAAATCCTTAACGTGGACGTCGGCCGGAATGGAGGCGTGGAGGAGGACGCCGACGGAGGCGGCGGTGAGCGACGCCGGAGGCTCGCCGTGCTCCTTCGCGACTTCGCCGGCGGCGACCCGGGTGCGGTGCGCCTGGAGGCGGGCATCAGGGACGCGGAAGACCAGAGCAACAGCACAGACGGAGGCGAGCGGGAGAAGAGCCGCGAGGGCGGCGCTGCCGCGAGGACAGCGGCGCAGACAAACCGAGACCCGCGGAGCTGGGCCTCGATGACGGGGGACAAAGGGCGAGGCGGGCGTGCTGCTCGTCGTCGACTAGTTTCCCATGTGGGGGAGACGGGCCTTTCGACAACAGCCGGCCCAAGAAACGACCCGGCAAAGCGGGAAAAGTGGACCGCGAGAAGCGAAAGAGGGCAGCGTGAAGCGCAAACCTGATGGCAAACGACACCGCAGACGGCGGCGGCAGGGCAGGCGACGACCCGGGAGCTCCTGTGGATCGAGTCGGGGCTGCACGTCGAGGCGCGTCGGTGGATCGCGACGCCATGGAGTCCGCGGCCTCTGCTCAGCATCCACGTCAGAACTGAAGAATGCCAGTGTGGAGACGGCCGGCACGCTGGCGTCTCTGCAGGCGCTTCCCTCGACTACGAGGACCACCGACGCGAGGTGGCGAGACTGCCGGCGTGGCGCCTCACCACGAGCGCGCCCGAAGAAGAGGCGGCCTGGTGGAGCGTCACGGAGCAATGGCGGACGCTTAATTGCAGTGCTCTCCCTTCTCTACTTTACTTTTGTGACGACAACTTGGAAAACATCGGGCTAAAATAGCTTATTTTAATGGAAAAGGCTTCGAAAGTCAAACGGGGTGCAAGAAAGCCTAATCCAAAGTCAGTGAAAGACTTTTTCGGTGCAGGAAACTCAGCAGCAGCAGGGAGGGCAAGAAAGACCTCTGATAAGAAAATGACGGCCACAAAGAACACCAATACCCTGGGGCAAACGAATGATGACTCTGCCTCAATAACAGAAGGAGACCTCCTTCTCTTAAGGCAAGATTTGAATAATGACTTTAAAAGTGCTATAGCTAACTGTTTAGAACCCATTAACAAAAAGTTAACTGAGTTGACAACGGAGTTAGATGTGACCGCGAAAATGGCGGAGCAGGCAGCAGAAGCCTCTCTGGGTTTAAAAACGGAAATACAAACTATAAAAACAAAAGAACAGCATTTAGAGGAGAGAATTATTATGTTGGAACAGAGATGGAGGAATCTGAACTTGAAGTTTACGGGGATTGAGGAGGGCGTGGAGTTAAGATCTGATTTATCAGTATATATGGCAAAATGGCTAGCACGTGCTTTTGCGCTGGAGGAAGGCTCATCCCCGGTTATAGCACGAGCCTATAGACTGGGCCCCCTATCACTGGCAAAGAAACACAGACCTCGGGATATCTTAGTTCAGTTCATCTATCCAAGAGCAAGGGACAGGATTTTACAGGAGGTTAGATCCAAAGGAACACTAATGCATAATGACCGGAGAGTTCTGGTTTTACTGGATCTTTCACACAAGGCTCTGGACAAACGCAGACGGTTAAAAATTTTCCGCGGCTAAACTGTTTAAAACCAACGTCAAGTTTAAATGGAACAATGCTTCAGATATTCTCATGCACAGAAACGGCTCAACACCTTAAGATTGACTCAATAACCACTGGGAAAGAAGTGCTCTCTCAACTCAATATCAAACTCACGGAGGAGGAAGAAAAAGAGCTCCAAGCCATATATAATTCTACTTGAAAGGATTTTAATCTTGCCATCACTTATTTTACTACACCTAAGAGGACAGCCCACTAGTTGGAGCTAAAGTGCTTTATTAGATGGCTGCTTATAACTAATATCTTGTTGCTCTTCTCAGCAAGGTTTTTTGTTCATCCATCTGGAAAACTGAAGTTTATGCTTTTAGTATTTGTTGTAAGAGGAGTGTGTTATTTGGAGTGGATTTAATTAATGTGGGGGGAGAAAGTTGAGTGATGAATGGGAGATGTAGTGTGATTAGAAATATAAGAAAATAAATGTGTGAATTGGGTTTAAGATGATTGTTTTTAAGTTCATAGGATTAATTATTGTTATGTTGGTTTTATGTATGTATGTGTGGGTGTATATGTATGCGCATGTGTGTGTGGGTGTAGGTATGGTGCGTGTATGTGTATATTTATTTATTTATACAAATAGATTTTATGATCAACTTAATTCAAAGTTGAAATCAATTTTTAGGTAGAAGTTAGATATTTTTTGGAGGTTTTGAGTGTTGACGTATGGATGAATTTATAAGAGTACAATTAGGAGGGTAAGATGAAAAATGACTGTTTATAGGTTTTATAAGGGTAATAGATTGATTAGACAAATATACATTTTGATGTTTTTTGGGTCGGAAAATATGATAGATCAATTCATACGTGAAATAATATAATAGGAACAAAGTTGTGATATGTGTTGGATAATACTAGCACCATCCTCAACATCCACTGGAGTGACTTTGTGACCAACACTGAAGTCCTCAAGCGGGCAGAGGTTACCAGCATCGAGGCACTGCTGTTGAAGACGCAGCTGCGCTGGGCAGGGCATATTTCTAGGATGGAAACCACCGCCTTCCCAAGATTGCCCTGTATGGCGAACTCTCCACCGGCCATCGAAATAGAGGGGCACCAAAGAAGAGGTACAAGGACTCCTTGAAGAAATCCCTTAGCACCTGTCACATCAACCATCACCAGTGGTCTGACCTAGCCTCAGATCGCAAAGCATGGAGGCACACCATCCACCAGGCTGTCTCTTCCTTTGAGAACGCACCGCATAGCTGGTCTTGAGGACAAAAGGAGATTGAGGAAGAATCGCACTGCTACAGGACCAACCCTAAATCAGACTTTTCCCTGCAGCCCGCTGTGGCCGGACCTGCCTGTCCCACATTGGTCTTGTCAGCCACCAGCGAGCCTGCAGCAAACGTGGACTATTGCACCCTTCTTAAATCTTCGTTCGCGAAGCCAAGCCGAGAGAGAGAGCTTCATTGTGTTAAATTAATATGACCTCATATTACTAGTGCTTGACTTTTAGGGGTAACAGGTGGCTGTTTCGTGCGATTGATAACAGTTTATTTAAAAAAAACAGCCCGATATAATTTTGATGTGGAAGGGAGGGGAAAATATAAGGTTTAAAGTTAAAAAGTTCTACTTTGGTGCCTCCTGAACTATATTCTGTTTCCACATAGGGACTCTCTTTGTATTCAGTCTCTATATTCCCTTCCTAAGTGAAGGGACTGGAAACTTTTCCCCCAGTTGGAGACGGGGGTGTGTGGTGGTTTTTTAAGTACAACTAACTGTTATTTGATTTTTGTCTACTAAAAGGCCTATTCTGTGGACATCAGTTATCATTTATAATTTGTTGGAGACCATTTTTAATTGTTTGCACCCTCAGTGTTAAAAGAGGGTAGTTATGCCAGTTAACTATAAGGTTTTATCTTGGAATTGCAGAGGCTTTAAAAATCCCAATAAAACAAAAAAGAATTTCGAATCTAATTAAAAAGGAAAGACCAAATATCATTTGTCTTCAGGAGACGCATGTTAAAAAGGTGAAACTCAGCTATTAAAATCAAATTGGATATCGCAGTCCTATTATGCTACAGGCTCCTCAAAGCTAGGGGGGTTGCGGTCCTATTTTCCAAAACTACTGTTTTCAAGTGTTTAAATACTAAAATTGATCCTAATGGTAGGTATATTTTTGTAGCAGGAAAGTTGGATGGCCATTTGATAACGGTAGCATCAATATAAGCTCCCAATGCAGGCAGATCCAATTTTTACAGTCAACTTTAAATGATTTTGCAGTCTTTCCAAACAGGTGAACTTATCATTGGCTGTGACTTAAACTGCATAATTAACCCTAATCTTGATAAATCTTTTAAAACAAGGAAAGAGCTAGGCATACTCAAATGACGGAACTGGGGAAACTTCTGACTTACTTTTAACATCACTGATGTCTGGAGGGAATTTAATCCAGGGACCCGTGAGTATACTTATTATTCTCACCTTCATGACACCTACACCAGAATCAATTTCATTTTAAGCTTCAAACTTCTTTTGTCAAAAATATGGTCTCTATTGATATAGGGTCTAGGACTATATCAGACCATTCTTGGATTACAAGTTCATTAGTTTGTCTCCTGAAAGGGGGGAGAAACCTTCATGGATGCTGAATAAATTTTTATTGTGTAGTGAGTCAGTCTGCACAGTAATTGAGAAAAACATAAAAGAATATTTTTTATTTAACTCTGACTGTGGTGCTTCCCAGGAGAATGTGTGGGAGGCCTTTAAGGCCCCATAAAGAGGCAGTCTGATCTCTCTTTCTTCAGCTTGTAAGAAAGAGAAAAATAAGAAACAATTACAGTTGCAATTGGAAATACAAAGCTTAGGAAAAAAACATGAAGCAGGGAGGTAAACATACTTTGAAGAAACTGGAATAATGCTCGTTCTAAATTGGAATTATTGGAGAGTGATTCAATTCAGAAGGATATTATATATGCTAAGCAGAGATTTATAACTAAAACTCCAAAATTTTTGAAATTATTAAAATACAGAATACAGAAAAAGAAAGCTAATACCTTGATTTATTCTATTAAAAATCAGCAAAACAAGTCAGTTATTTCTCTAAAGACATAGCGGAGGTATTCGTGAACTATTATAAACAACTCTACTCTACAGCAAATCCCAAACCCCAAGACATAAGACAGTATTTAGACTCCATTAATTTTAATAGAAAACTGTCCTCAGACATCTGGGGCTGCTTGAGAAGCCAGTCACAGTTCCGGAATTAGAAAAAATTCTTTCTTTAATTAAAAATAATAAGGCCCCAGAGGGATGGATACCCAGTAGAATTCTATAAGAAGTTTAAAACAAGACTGCTTCAGCCCTTAGTTGACATCTGTAATCATGTAATGGAATCTGGTAAGGTACCCCCCTTCCTGGTTGGAAGCACGTATGGTAGTCATTCATAAATCTGGTAGAGATAAAGAATACCCAACTTCATACCAACTGATTTCGGTACTCAACCACGACTTCAAGGTTTTTTCACACTACTAGCAAGTCATCTGAGTGCCATAATATATCAGTATGTGCATATGGATCAAACAGGGTTTATTCCAGGCCGATCGTTATCTGACAATGTAAGGAAAACCTTAAATCTCATCACGTATTGTAGAGCTAAAAAAGTACCTTCAGTTATATTGTCACTGGATGCGGATAAAGCATTTGACAGAGTGGAACCAGTTTATTTGCAAACTCTATTAAAGGTGATGGATTTTGCCCCTAAATTTTTAAGGTCTATAGCTGCAATATATTCAAAACCAACTGCAAGCATTAGCTTGAATGGCTATCTTTCAAAAGACTTCCCTCTTTATAGAGGAACCTGTCGGAGCGGGAGTAGCAGAGTGAGGGAGATGACTTGCCCGACACAGGGCTTCAGGAAAGAAAATCAGGCAGACACGTGCAACTAGTGCCAAAAGGTGTATTAACATATATACACAACAAGTGCTCTCTTGTGCAGTCTATACAATATCACCTCCACGGACAAAGTGCTTCGCCTAACCACCATCTCACAGGGAGAGACCTGTGTGATGCACACACAGATCATATATAGTCCAAGCAGCCAATCCTGGCCGTGCTGACTCAGCAGATTGCATCACTTGGCTTCTGCCGGCTCAAGCCGGTCTGCTGATCAGGTCACTGTGACCTAGCCTGGCAGCTAGATCACCAGCTGTCATACTGTAGCTGTCAGACTGGGTTTATGTAGATTCTTGCTCCAACACACCTCCTAATCTATTTAAACCCAGTGCACCAAAACACTTTACACAGTTTACATACATGTCCACCAGCAACATTACAGTTCATATTTACGTAGCTCGGAACCCTTTCCGGAATTCGTTCAGGAACTCATCATGATTGTAAAACACATCATCGTGTTCCTGTTCAGCCAGCTCTTTCAGACGCTTGGCTTCAGCCTCCTTCTCCCTTGCCTCGCACTCTGCCACCCAGGCTTTCCATTTCTTAGCCTTTTCTTTTAACATTTCCTCAAATCCGGGTGGGTCTGGATTGACAGTCAGAGTGACATAGGGACACTTGTACCTAGCGGGACGTTGGCCTTTGGTGGACCTGGCAGACACCCGTGGCCCTGTGCTTGGACCAGCTTTGTCTTCTTCGGGTTGCTCTGTTCCCACCTCCTGGGCTGGTTGCTCTGCCCCTGTAATTGGGTGTTGAACCTCCTGACTCTCACACTTTACCTCCAGTTCCTGCATTTGAGGCTCTGCCTCCTGACTCTGCTCGTCAGGCTCTGTGCCAGCATTCGGCTCACCTTCTCCAGCCCCACTGGGTGCCACCTCCTGGGCTGGAGTTCTGGGCTGCGCTCCAACATCGTTATCGCTACTTGGCAGCAGGACAAATTGTTTCTGCAAGGAGTGCAACCTTGGCCAGCTGCTTTCTTCATTGAACTGGGCACTCTTACTAAGTGTTATCTTGCTTTTGTTATTGCAGAAACGATAACACCTGGCCCTTGGCTTGTAGCCCAGAAAAATTAGGCTCTCTGCCCGGACATCCCCCTCCCCGCTACTCGTGGAGTGGATGCCAACCCGAGCCCGTGACCCAAAGACTTTTAAAGAACTCAAATCTGGGGTCTTGTTCAACAGTAACCTGTAAGGCACATTTTTCACAGTATTACACCAAACCCTATTTTGCAAAAAAACAGCTGCATGTATGGTTTCTGCCCAATAGGTCATTGGCAGTTGTGCATCCTCTAACATGCAATACATCACATTCTGCAATACAGCCCCATGCCCATTTTCTCGGGGCGTTGCCGGGTTCGTCAGACGGTGGGCGATGCCCTTGTTCTCCAGCCAACGTTTCATCTGGTTAGATAAGAATTCCCCCCCTCTGTCGGTTTGTACAGCCAGGAGATTAACCCCTAATTGTCTCTCCACTGCTTTGACCCACTTGGTGAATGTCCTATACACCTCAGACTTATGCACCATGGTGAAAACCCACGCGTACCTCGTGTGGTCGTCGGTGGCCACCAAGCAGTATCTCCTCCCCGACAGACTCTTTGGCAATGGGCCAATAACGTCTAAATGGACTAGTTCCAGGGCTCGTGTGCTTTCCCTTGAGCTTTCTTTAGCAACAGCACACACCTTGCTTTTGGTCTTCTTGCAGACCTGGCAATCCAAGTAACATTTGCAAGGATTTACTTTCAAACTAGGCACAAGCTCCAGGGTTTTCTTTAACGCCCTAAATCCGCAGTGCCCAAGTCTCCTATGGAGCAAATGTATACAATTATTGTGCACAGGCTCATTCGACACCTGAGCCACCTGGGCACAATCACTCTGGACCACATACAGTTTACCTTCCCTCTTTCCTGTCACAAGCAACTTTCCCCCACCTCCCAGGATTTTGCAGCAGGTTTTCTCAAATCTCACCTGGTATCCCTGGTCAAACAGTGTGCTAACACTCAACAGGTTAGACTGCAGTGAGGGTACATACAACACATTTTGCAACATACATTTCAGTGCAGGAAATTCCACATTGCCTGAGCAAACAGAATTGGCAGTGGTCCCATCAGCCAATCTCACATACTTATGCTCAGGACTGTCAATGTTTTTCAACAACTCCTTCTCGCAGCAGAGATGGCTCGTTGCCCCGGAGTCTAAAATCCAAGCAGACCCTGTGCTCTCTACTGCAGACGTGACCAGCCGGGTTGCTTCCTCACACGGGCTGGCGGTCCTCCGCTCTCGCCGCACACGCCCCCGCCTCTTCTCCCTCTCAGGGCAAGCTCGGAGCAGGTGCTGCGACGACCCGCATCCATAGCAGCGACGGACTGCAAACGCAGTCGGCTCCACTTCCTCCACCTTCGGACGCCTGCCAGCAGCAAAAGCTGGCTCATTCTTGGCTGTCTTCCCGGACACACCGATAACAGCACGCTGCCCGGCCGACACCCCCGGACAGCTCACGGCCGCAATTCTCTCTTGGAAGTCAAGCAGGTGGGCACAGACGTATTCCATGGTCAGGGTCGCTACGTCCACCGTCTCCAGAGAAGTTATCAGGGGAGTGTACTCAGGTGGCAACGACGACAGCAAAATGTACACTCTGTCGTCTGGAGCTACAGTCTTGCCTCTTGCCTCCAGCTCAACGAAACAGTCCGTTAGCCGTTTGATGTGATCTTTCACACACCCTCCAGCCGGCATAACGGTGCGGAACATCCTCCTTGTCAAGGCCATGAGGGAACCAGCAGTGGTGCTAACATGCACCGCACTCAACGCGTCCCAGGCAGCCTTGGGAGTGTCCTTCCCTCGCACATAAACCAGCTGGTCATCTCCTATAGACAGCACTATGTTGGCCAGTGCCTTATCCGATAACACAGTCTCGGCAGGAGATAAGTCAGCAGGGGGGTTACTCACGAACAGCCATTGCCCTTCACGCTTGAGGTAGTGTTGCATTCTCAGGCTCCACACCGCGTAGTTGGCTGAGGTGAGCTTCTCAACGGCTACTCCAAGCTGTTGCTGAGCCATCGTGCCGACTCCTCCTCACAGCTGGCTGCCGACGTCCCTCTGGCTCTCAAACAGAGAACGGTGGTGCTTCTGTGTCCTTCACCGGCGTTCCTCGCCTCCGGCTCTCTCCAAACTCACAGTCAGCTCAACTCTCAACTCTCTCCTCCGCGCAGCGGAACCGCCCTGGGCCCATAACCCTGTCGGAGCGGGAGTAGCAGAGTGAGGGAGATGACTTGCCCGACACAGGGCTTCAGGAAAGAAAATCAGGCAGACACGTGCAACTAGTGCCAAAAGGTGTATTAACATATATACACAACAAGTGCTCTCTTGTGCAGTCTATACAATATCACCTCCACGGACAAAGTGCTTCGCCTAACCACCATCTCACAGGGAGAGACCTGTGTGATGCACACACAGATCATATATAGTCCAAGCAGCCAATCCTGGCCGTGCTGACTCAGCAGATTGCATCACTTGGCTTCTGCCGGCTCAAGCCGGTCTGCTGATCAGGTCACTGTGACCTAGCCTGGCAGCTAGATCACCAGCTGTCATACTGTAGCTGTCAGACTGGGTTTATGTAGATTCTTGCTCCAACAGAACCAGACAGGGTTGCCCCCTCTCTCCTTATTTATTTGCTTTATCTTTGGAACCTCTTTCCTATGTTATTCGTTCAGACACTGAAATTCATGGTGTAGAAGTCAATAAAACAGTTTATAAAGCAAGTTATTTTGCAGACGATGCAGTATTTTATCTATCTCAGCCGATCTCTTCTTTGACTAACGTCATGAAAGAAATTGATAAATTTAGCACATATTCAGGGTTTGTAATCAATTACAATAAGTCAGAGTTATATCCCATTTATCTTGAAGATAAAGGGGATAATACTAAGGACAATATTTCTAAATCTTTCCCATTCAAATGGGTAAAAGAGAAATGGCGACATCTGGGAATACTTATCCCTACAAACCTTCAAAAATTATTTAGCTGCAACTTCAACCCCTTAACAGAAGAAATGCATTCCACTATTATAGACTGGGCCAAACTTTCTTTTTCCTTGATGGAAAAAATTGATCTGATTAAATCCTTTCTGTTTCCTGAATTCTTTTTTAGATTTCAAAATATTCCAATATCAATCCCTGGGACCTTTTTTAAAAAATGGCAGAAATTAATTCATTCCTATGGAATGGGAAAAAAGCAAGGATATCCACACAACTACTAACTAGACCTACTAAAAGAGGTGGTTTAGGCCTTCCAGATCTTTATACATATTATATATCAGCTAACCTTCGGCATATAGTGTCTTATGCCAGCCCTACTCAGCAGATATCTTGGACCCAAAATGAACAGTCCTCTCTTGCCCATCCCTTTTTAAATGAAGTCCTTTGGAATGATAAAAAAGATAGGAGATGGCAGGAGGTACATAACCTGTATTTGAAATTTACCTTAGAACTGTGGGATAAAGTAAGAGGCCAGTTGGCCCCTCCAACCTCTCCAATGATGGCATTTCTGGGGCAAACCTGGTTTGTCCCAGGAAAAGCCTCTTTAACTTTTGGGGAATGGAGAAAAAAGGGCTTATATAGGTTAAATGACCTAGCAATTGCAGGTAAATTAGGAACTAGGGAACAACTAGAGGAGAAACACCATATTACTATTTCATGGTTCCAATACTATCAAATCCATCAGGCTTTTCACCATGTAATTCCACTAATTTATAAAACTAAACAACTGAATAACTTTGAAAAAGTGCTAAAATCAGGAAGAACAAATTTGAAAGGCATTATTTCAATAATTTATACAATTTTGATGGATAAAATATGGCTGCTACCTACCTCACAGCAAAATGCATGGCAAAGAGACTGCGATACACAATTTACTGAAGACGACTGGGTTCAGATTTGGAACTCACCCCTTTTAAAGAGCAGAGCTATAAATATTCATACGCAACAATTTAAACTCCTTTCACATTGGTATTTGACTCCTTTAAAAATTTTTCGAAGTAAACAATAATAATGAGGAATGTTGGAAAGGGTGCGGTAAGGAGGGCAACTTTCTTCATTGTTGGTGGCTATGCCCTGAAATTCAAAAGTATTGGGCTCGGTTGATAGCGAAAATATCTGAAATAGTTGGCTGTATGGTACCTTTAACACCAGAATCAGTACTTTTAAATCTCTGGCCAGATAGTTTTTCCACTCCTCAACGCAAAGAGCTTATTGCTTACTTGATACTGGCAGGTAAAATTTTAGTAGCTCAGAAGTGGAAAAAAACTAATCTTCCTACAATGGATGAATGGTTTGCGAAAGTCAGGGAGCTTATTGTGCAAGATAAATTGTCCACACAGCTTTTAATCATGGAAACACCGAACTATAAGAATAACTTTATTGAAAAATGGTTTTCATATCTTGAATATGTGAACTCAATTGCCTCTGTAGAAGAAATATTGCCTCCTGAATTGTTGAACTTTATTGTTCTGTAATTGATCTATGCTTTTTTGTAAAACCAAACTTTGATATAACTTTTGTATAAGCGTTATTTAAGTTCTTGTTTGTAACATTTTTTTTAACAATAAAATTGAATTTAAAAAAAAAAAGAGGCGGCCGAAGGCGAATGGCAACAACAGCGGCAGCGCAGCGGCGGCAGCCCGAAGGGAGAGAGAAGCAACGGCAACAACACCAAGAGGCGGGAACGGGGAGGCAACAACAGACGACACCACGGGCAGAGGAGCGGCGCGGTCGCCTGGTGGGAGGCCACCAAACGGGCGATGGCACGCTTCTGCCGCGACCTGGATCGGCAGCAGCGCTCGCGGACCATCGCGCGCTACCATGCCGCTGTGCGACACCTCCTCGACGACAAGGCACGGCTGGCGCACGGAGAAGGGGCGCTGGTCGACCCGAGGAGCTATGGCGCGCACCGGCGACACGTCGTGGCCTTCCACCAGCGGCAAGAGCTGCACCGGCTGCACGCCCAGCGGACGACGGGACCTGCCCTGCTCCCCCACAAGTGGTGGCACGCCGTCCAGCAGCACGCGGCAGCGTCAGAGCCCATGGAAGCACTCCGAGCAAAACAGCGCCGTGGACAGGAACGGGCGGCGCAACAGGGAACGACATGGGCGACCCATCCACGGGACATGGCGAACGTCATGGGGGCGGCGTACGCCGCGCTCGTGGAGACGCCCCGGGAGGCCGAAGCGAACGAGGACGACGTGCCGACAGTGGTGGAGGCAGCGTACCTGCGCGAGGTGCGCAGAGACGAGGAGAGGCGGGAGGTGGCGCGGAGCCCAGAGCAGCAATGTGAGTGGGCTTGGCGCCGAGACAGGCTGCAGCAGGACACACGAGCGCCAGAGATCACCACTGAGGTCACCGAAGCCATCCGCAGCGGACGGCGGGAAGTGGCGCTCGGGCCCGACGGCCTCCCGTACGCCTTCTACACGATACTTGTTGAGTGGCTCACGCCGTGGCTCGCCTCCGTCTTCAACGCCGCGCTGCGCCACGGGTAACTGACGAAAACGCAGCGAGGCGCGAGCGTTATCTTTGCCAAAAGAGGTGACAGCATGGACCCGGCCAACTGGAGGCCCATCACGCTGACCAACACGGACTACAAGATCCTGGCAAAGATCCTGCTGCGACGGCTCGCCACGCTCGCACCGTTCCTGCTGCACCCCCGGCAAACGAGCGGCACGCCGGGAAGGCAGATGAGCGACAGCCAACAGCTCTTCCACAAGCTCTTCGCGGACGCGGGACGCGGCGCGTGGACGGGAGTCGTCGTGGAAGCGGACCAGAACAAGGCCTTCGATAGGGTTCAGCGGGGCTACCTGTGGTGCCTCATGGAGGCGATAGGGGTCCCCAGGAGCCTCGTGGAGAACCTGAAGACCCTCTACCGAGGCGCCACGGCGACGCCAACCGTCTGCGGCTGGAGCGGCACGACGGTGGAGGTGTGTGGCGGCGTTCAGCAAGGATGCCCGCTGAGCCCGCTCCTCTACGTCCTGACGCTCGACCCGCTGATGCGGCGGCTTGATGGCGACCCGCTCCTCACCGGACTGCCCGTGCCCAGGAAAAGGGAAGAAAGCGAAAGCACGGACGGCGGCGGCAAAAGCAAGAGTGAAAGCGAGCGGCGGGAGGAGGGGGAGCGGGAGGAGGGAGACGAGCCGCAGGCAATGACAAGAGAGCGTGTCGTCGCCGTCGGCCACGCGGACAACCTGTGCCTCGTGCTGGGCGCGCGGCGGGCAGAGCTGTTGCGTGACCACTTCCACCTGACTCAGCACGAGCGCGCGAATCAACGAGCAGAAAACACGCGTGCACGCCATCTTGGCGGGCGCCGTGCACAGCTGCTCATTGTGAGAGGCGATCCAAGGAAAGCGGGCAGAAGGAGAAGAGGACCAGGCCGAGGCGCAAGGGAAACACCCAAGGGCGACGACGATGCGGCTCCTGGGGCTCGAGTACGGGCCGCGACTGGAGGCCTGGCGCGGCAACTGGGAACGCTGGTGCGAAGGACTCAGCACCAAGATCCGCGCCTGGCGCGATGCAGGACTGCAGCTCAACGTCCACCAGCGGGCGGCGTATGCGCGCGCCTACCTGCTGGTGCCGGGGATGCACGTGGCAAATATGTACCCGCCGCTGGCGGGTGAGGCGCGCAACAGTGCCGCCACCATCCGCGCCTTCCCGCTGCCCGAGAGGACAGCAACGCCCGAGATCCGCCGCGCGATCCACACACCCCTTGGCAGTGGGGGACTTGACGTGCCCGACCCGCGGCTCCTCTACACTGCCCGCTTCCTGACCGCGGAGCGACACGCCCGACGAAGAGCCAAAGAGGGGCGAAAAGGGAAGGAAAAGAGCAGGACACGTGAACCGGGAGAGCAGAAAGAGGAGGAGGGAAACGCCTCGAAGGCAACACCGCCAGAGGACGCCAACCCACGAGGGGAGCCGAGCGCCCCCGCGGACGACGCGGCAGCCACAGACCAGCTCGCGCGCCTCGCGGCAGCCGGCAACACAAGCGGCAAAGCAGGGCTATGGCGGACGTGGGTCTGCCACGGCCGAAATGGCGGCCAGCAAAGCCCCAAGGCAGCAAAAGGAAACAACAAGGCAGCGGAAACAAAGCGGAAACGACGCAGAGCGCCACGGACGCAACAGTGCGGAGCGGGGGGCGGGCGAAGGAAAGGGGGCCGCAGCAGGAGGCAACGCGGAGCCAACAAGAAAGTGGCGGCTCCTGGCTGACCACCTGGCCGAGGCGGAACGACCAACAGCCAACAGCAGCGCGAGAAGACCACCACGGAGACACCACGGAAGCCCCACACCCGCGCCCCAAGGCGAGACGACAAGCCCAATGACACCCCAAGTGACGGAGCGGCAGCAGGACACCAGCCGACTCTTCGAGGGGCGCCCAGCGTGACGGCTCAGGCAACAGCTGGCGCGCGCGTTGCACTTCAACGAAAGGAGAAGCACCCTTGAGGCAGGCGCGCGGGAGGTGCTCGCGCCCACGCAGGAAGGGCGAAATCTCAACGCCGCGCAGCGCACGGCGGCACAGACGCACTACTACGTCGCCGTCCTGGCAGCGCTCCATCTGCCCCGAGCCCAACATGGCACACGAAAGCGGGGAACACAGGACGGGAAGCCACCCCCACCACAGCCTCCGCTTCAACGCCGCATGCGCCACCAGGCGCATCACAGCACAACTGTGCCACTATGGCCACGACACGGCACGAAAGCGACAACGCAAAGGCTGAGGGCAAGGCCAGGAGCAGGAGGAGGAGGAGGACCCAGCAGGCGCGCGGCCAGCCCAGAGGAAAGCGGCAGCAGACGGCAAGAGCGCGACAAGGGGGAACGCGCAAAGGCAACCGCCGCCCAACCCAAAAAAGCACGGCCAAGGCAAAACCGAATGGCAAAACAGCAGCACAACGCCCCAAGGCACCCACGGAGACAGCGACACGTGCCCTCAAGAGCCGCCTTGAATGCCTCACCCAACCGGAAGCCCAGACAACGGCGGACCGAACCCATCGCTCCACAACGTGCACACACACACACACACGCACAATGGGGAAGGATGCGTAGAGCGCACCCCCAGCATGCACCTGTAGAAACACAGACCACGACCAGCCCATGGAACCCGCCCTGCCCCTAAGGCCAATGCGCAACACACACACACCCGCATTCCCACCCTCCCGCCCACAAAGACAACACGCGCTCAGCAAACATAGCAGCAACAGACGACAAAGAGACAGCGGCAATAGCCCCGCAAGAAAGAAAGAGAGAAAGGGAAAAAGAAAGAGAGAGAGAGACAAGAAACGCACAAGCACCAAAGGCAAAAGGGAAACGAGGGGCAAAACCCACCCGCGACAGGACGAGGCAAGGGCAAAAGCCAAAATAAATGGAGGGAGAACCTTCATGCCCACCCAAACAGCAGATTCGAGGCCTTTGCTGCGGGGAAAAAAAGGGGGGCGAAGAGCATAAAGGGGGAGGGGGTGGGACGCGGAGTGGCGCAGAAGGGCGGGCCCCCCGGCCCTCGCCCTAACCCTGACCCCAGCCCTGACCCCCCGAAACCCCCCCCCCACCCCCAGAAAGAAAGCAAAGGGCAAAGAAAGAGAGAAAGAGAGAAAGAAAGAGAGAGAGAGAGAAGAAACATACAAGCACCAAAGGCAAGAGGGAAACGAGGGGCAAAACCCACCCGCGACAGGACGAGGCGAGGGCAAAAGCCAAAATAAATGGAGGGAGAACCTTCATGCCCACCCAAACAGCAGACTCGAGGCCTTTCCTGCGGGGAAAAAAAGGGGGGGCGATGAGGGGGGGATGGGCATAAAGGGGGAGGGGGCGGGACGTGGAGTGGCGCAGAAGAGTGCCCCCCCGACCCTCGCCCTAACCCCTAACCCAACCGTAACCCCTAACCCAACCGTAACCCCTAACCCCAAACCCTAACTTAACCTAACTCTAACCCCAAACCCTAACCCTAACCCCAACCCTAACCTTAACCCTAAACCCAACCCTAACCCTAAACCCAACTCTAACCCTAACCCTAAACCCAACCCTAACCCTAAACCCAACCTTAACCCTAACCCCTAACCCTATGCATGCTAGGAGGAGGGTGTGGTACTTGAGAGCTCTGTGATTAAGCTCTTGCATTTTGGAGAAAAAACAAATGACAACAGATTTGGGCGAAACAAACAACAGTACCAGGTGGGAGAACACTCCAAGCATCCCCCGCAAACCTCAAACCAACGGGAAGCAGTCATATTATGCTGCTAACGGGCTTTACAGAAGGATTCCTCGGGAGGAGGAGAAGGAAAATCACTTCCATAGGCATCACAAGAGCCACAGACAAGTAACGAGGGGACCCAAGCGACACCCCAAAGGGGGGGGAGAGAAGCCTCAAGCAGCCCCCACCCATGCCCCAGTCCTGGGCAGCAAAAACAAAGAGAAAGGGGTAACGCAGCAAGGTAATGAGCAACAGAAAGAGCCACGCCTAGTGATGGACTCACAAGAAACCCCTACGGGAAACAATGAGGGGGAACAAAAGGCGTCGGAGGGCATGAAAGGCACAGAGAAGCAAGCTGATGATAAGGGAGAGGGGGGGGGGAGCGAGAGGAGCTTCGGAGGTTGCAGGCAGCACTTCTCCCGGGGAGCTATGGGCAGCAGGAGAGGCTGGGAAAGCAGTCTACTCTGGAGGAAGAGCGGGCTCACTTGAGGAAACTGATAGAAACAGCCACTATGGCGATTGAACAAGCAGGAGACACGGTTCGGGGAGGGCAATGTGCCCCATGGCAAGAAAGTGTATCAGTCCCGCTAGAGACAACAGAGCAGCAGCAGCAGGCAGCTGCCCAACCGGTCCAAAACAATGCCTACTTGGCAAAATTAATACAACGCCTGAGGCATATCGACGCCGCCATAGCAATGGCAGCGTTGCATAAGTTTCAGCAAGACCGACAGCGGGCGATGTCCCTGGAAAGAGAAAGTAGCACGGGGAAAGCAAACACCAGAACCGCCGGCAGGGATGGGATACATTCTCATGGGCCGATATAAATACAGCTAAGGCACCAAGATAGCCCCGGGGGGACACAGCCCCTGAAACATAGACACTCCCTGCTCGCCCTGCAGAACGAGGAGGCGGAAAGGGCACTCATAACACAGGTCGAGATGCAGGTCAGGACCCCGGAAGTGACTGACGGGCCACTTCGGCGGGCCGCCACGCCGACCCCCTGGGTCCCATAATGATAGGACTGGTGCCAGAAGGACGGGCTCAGAACACCCTATCACCCCTCCAAAGAACAGCAGCCGAACTTGATTCCCGCGAGCCCTGCTGCCATAAGCCTCAAGGGGGCTCATTTCACGGCACCTCCCGGCGGGAGAGTGGCACCCGCATGGGACATACATCAAATGAAAGAGGGGGCGCAGGGCTATCAGAAACAGCCGGCGGAGGGAGGCGGGAGCCCACCTCATGGGGGGATCCACCCCCCGAAAGTGATGAAGGTGGCGCAGATGAATCCAACAGAGCAAACGGGGGCAGAGCAGAGGGAGGATGACATAGACCACCCCATCAACAAACGCAGCAGGTCACGGGGAGCTTAACGAGCATCAAAGCTCCACTCACGAGTCTCCCGGAGGCGACGGGAGGCCCGGGAACGATTCAAGGCCAATGCAAAGAGGAACCTCAGCAGCTCAGCCCAGGATTGCTGGGGGGGGGGGGCGCAACAAAGCAGCAGCAACGTCCAGCGCAATGTACCCGGTCATAAAACCCTCCCGGGGGGGATGGCAGATATACACTCTCACAGGGGAGGTGCGAACATCCCCACGACAAACCGGACGCCACAGAAGAGGGCAGACAGTAGCAACAGGGAAAGGGAGGGTGGCAAGGGCGACCTCCCAGCAGGCGCTCGGCGGAAGCTCCCGGGGGCGCTGGGAGAACGCAGCGAATTCGAAGCCTGAGTCCTATAAAGGCAGCAAAAGGGGGAACAAAGGGAGAGAGCGGAACAGAAGGAAGCCCAGACACGCCAGAGGATGACAACAGCGACATCGCAGATGCCCCGCAGAGCAAGGCAGACGGGGAGCATCAGTTATGAGAGCAGCGCGGTCAATGTCGGCGACACGGGAGGAGGCGACAGCGAACCACCGGCCTTGCCGGGGGAAGTCCCTCGATCCAGAGAGGCGATGATCAGGGAATGTTGGACGGAGCTGAGGGATGCGATGGACCCAGCGCGGGCCATTGTGGCGGCCCTACACCCCCCCCTGCGCAAAACGTAGTTGGCAGGATCTGCTCTGCTTCTGGGGCATCCTGGCGGCAAGCATCGAGGCTCCGACAGGGGCGCAGGTCCACTTGGGACTCTTTAGCTTGGAGAAACGTCGACTGCGGGGTGACATGATAGAGGTTTACAAGATAATGCATGGGATGGAGAAAGTAGAGAAATTTTATTTTGTAATCTAAAGTTTTGATATTTATACAGTTTATTAGTTAAGCATGTAGAATGGCTGATTTTAATAAAAAATTATTTTCCTAAAAAATTTTTTTCCCTAACCCTAGCCCTAACCTTGACCCTAACCACTAAATCCTGACCCTAACCCCTAACCGTGACCCTGACCCTAACCCTGAGCATGCTGGGAGAAGGGTGTGTGAGGCTGAAGCTCTGATTACAGCTCTCTCTTTTTTTGGCAAAAAAACAAACAACTGCAACTTTCATCGGAACCGACGCCAGCCCCGGGTGGGGGAACCCCCCCAGGCATCGGCAGGTACTATGGCTGAGGGGGGGGACCCCCGGAGGGCCGCAACGAGCCCTATAAACTGCAAGCTGCAACATTTCTATTGGAACAGCAGCAGCACAGCAGAGAGATTGCTCAGGAGTAACAACAGGCAAGCCCAGCGTTAAACAGATGGGCGATTCACAGGCATGTGTTTTGGGGACCCCAGTGACACCCCCAGAGGACAGACAAGAGGGGAGAGGGGAGCCTCATCAACGGGGCAGAAAAAACAAGAGCCAAGACCAAAGCAGCCAGGCAGGCAAAATGCCAAAGAGCCACACCCAGTGCACATGCAAGGAGGTCACCAATTCCAAGAGCCCTGGGCACAGGCAGTGGCCACTGAGGCTGGCGAAACAGAGGAGGAGCGAGGAGGCCGCATGGGGGAGAAGGGAGAGCAGCAGGGCCCCCCGCAGAGACAGGCAGAAATGCAAACGGGACAGAATAATGAGCAAGAGGAGGTTCCACAGCAAACTAGTCTAGAGCAAGATCGTATGCACTTGAAAAGACTTATCAAACTGACTACAGTTGAGTGCAACAGGTGGGGGATGCAATGCGAGGAGGACAGTGGGCAATTCCGCTTGAGGGCAACAACAACCCCCACCTCAGCACCAAGCAACAGCAGCTGGCCGCCCGATGGGCGGACCGAAAAAGCCAACTGACCGGATTGATCGAGCACCTCAGGCGCATAAAGGCTGCTATCGCGGCGGGAGTTCTTCGCCGCTATCAACTTAGCCGCCAACAAGCACCCCCAGCCGTGGCAGTGGGCCTGGCAGACGGGAACCCCGGCCCTTTCAACCAGGGGGCACCCTTTCGCGAGTTAAGGCCCGAGTGACAGCATTGGGTTCTTTAAGAGAGCAAAATGCTGAGTAATAGTTATGTAACTCCAGCTATACAGGATAATGTATGTCATGTGAGTAGCATGTGCAGCTAGTTTACTAATCAATGCTTGTGATTGGCTAGCTGTACTATAATAGCAGAGGCCTAACTCTCAGCCACTGTGGGTGATACGTGGAGAGGAGGACGGTGTGTAAGAGAGGAGCAATATCTTGTACTCAGACTGTTACTCTGTCGGATTGGATAAGGACTGGATAAGGATTGATGTATGGACTGGTATGTTGACTACTCTACTGGATACTGATTCTGTGCTGTTGCCTTGACTGGACTGATTATCTGTGCATGTACCTCTGGACTGACTATAACTGCCTCTACCGCCTTTACCCCAAATATATCTGTTTAAACGGCTTGTTTGGAGTTTGTCTTTTTAGAACAGCAGCTGGAGCTGCACTTATCAGAGTACTCAAACCGAAGGACTTCCCACGCACACTGCCATTGAGGGGGGGAAACAAGAGCAGGGACAGTGAAGGAGCATCACGTCCCTTTTCTCTCCTGCCCCAGTCCTGATGCGTAGCCACTCCCTGCCCACTCTGCAGGACTGGCGGGGAGGGATGGAAGACAAGGAAACAGCAGAGGAGCACGAGCAGGAGCGTTACCGAAACACCACGACCGAAAGAACGACAGCGGCCGGAGGAAACATCGCGGCGGAGGTGGGATGCGCGTACGAGGTGGAGGCACGCACCGTGGGTGGTGCCGGCAGCCTGCAAGCTCGGCAACGAGAAGCAGACTATAACGCTGACGAAGAGCTCTTGAAAGCATACCTAGACACCATCGGTGAGGGCGGCGCGAAACACAATCTGGATTACTGCGCCCCGCTCCCAGATACGGACTCGGAGTAAGGAAGATGAAGCCGAGGCACAGACGGGAAACGCGACAGGGCGATGGCAATTTGTCGTGTGACTTCGCTATCACGGCCGACACCCGGAGCTGTTCCTAGACTGGGATTTCATTGTCACAGAACTCCTCATAAAACATCTAGAAACGCCGCCAGAAGATCTGCGCACGGTCAGTATCCTGCCAGGGATCCCAGAGGCAAATGTAATCCTACGGGACGAGTGGTCCTACCACAGGTTTTGGGCCACATGCCATCATGACATCGAGGAATGCTCAACGAGCCTCCTGGAGGACTTTGACGTCCAACCGCTTTACCGCGGTGATGTGCGTATAGTAAGGGTGTGGTTCCGTAGTTGCTTCATCTCCCGGCATGATCTGGCCAGACAACTGGGCCAAGAGTGCCGAGTCCTGTTTGGACCGTGGCGTTGCCGTGACCAGCTCGGAGTCGCCACCAGGACTCTCGACCGGGACGACAGAGGACGACTACGACATCTGCCACGGTACTTTTTCCTCAGCACAGAGCGGGCGACAGTCAGATATAGCGGGCAGCCGCCCGCATGTTTCCTGTGTGGTTCCTACAGACATCTACGACGGGACTGCACAACGCAACTTTGCAGTAAGTGCAGACTGCGAGGACATAACACTGACGCCTGCACGCGGACACAGCCCATTTGTACATTGTGTGGGGAGGAGGGACACCGATACCAACTATGTCCTAAGCAGGCCACAAACCGCAGGCACCCGGAGCCGTTTCAGAGGGCGGCCGAGGCGGAGGAGGAGCAGCAGCACCAGGAAGCACAACATCAGGCCACGGAGTGACGAACGGCGAAGCACTACCGCGTCGTCGCGGCATGCCGAGAGTGAGAGGCCCGCCTGGCGCGACACAGGAGTAACAACATCCAGGTCAATGACGGCCATGACAGAGTCCAACAACAAGGAGGGGGGGCAGGAGCCACGAGTGCACGACAGCAGCTCACGCTGACGGTAGTGGCAGCGGAGAAAAACAGAGGAGGAGCAGGCTGACAATGAGCTCTGGGAAACAGTGCTGACACGCAAGTGACGCGCATGTGGAGACGCGCGGCCACGATCTGCGCCCCACCACCAACAGCCGCAACAACAACAGGGGAGGAACGAGCGGGGCACGCAGCAAGAGGGCAAAAGGAGATAGCAGCATGAGGCCCAAATCCAGCAGCAGCAGGAACAACAGGGGTCGCCAACACGATGGGGGCAGAGAGCGTCACCAACATGAGAGGCCACTACCACCAGGCAAGACGCACGGACATTCCCACAGCACCAAACGAGATCGGCTGACGCGACAATGGAAAGCCTGGAAACGAACGGAAGGAGATACGAACCAGCGCTCCCGCAACGCGCGGAGGGCGGGCGAACGAAAAAACATGCCACACGGAACAAAGGGGGATGCTGAGGCTACAAATCCTCGACGTGGGACGGGATGCAGACGCGGAGGGGGATGCGGGCGGCGGGAGCGACGGCGGAGGCTCGGCGCGCTCCTCCGCAACTTCGCCAGCGGCGACCCAGGCGCAATACGCCTGGTGGCGGGCATAAGGGACATGGAAGACAGCAAAAACAGAGACGGCGACGAAGGCAAGGAAAGCCGCGAAGACGGCGACGACGAGGAAACCGGCGTGGACGGACCGGGGCCCGCAGAGCTGGGCCTCGACAACGGGGGGACGGGCGAGGTGGGTGTGCTCCTCGTCATCGACTGGTTCCCCATGTGGAGGAGAGAAGCCTTTCGACAGCAGCCAACCCAACAAACGACCTGGCAAAGCAGGGAAAGCGACCGCGGAGCTAAAAAGGGCAACGCAAAGAAAGCCGACGATGAACAGACGGCGAGGGCGATGGCGGTGGTGGGGCAAGCGATGACCCGGGAACATCTGTGGATCGAGCCGGGGCTGCACGTCGAGGCGTGTCGATGGGTCGCGACGCCATGGAGCCCGAGGCCTCTGCTCAGCATCAACATGAGAACAGAGCAACGCAATTGGTGGAGATGGCCAGCACACTGGCGCCTCTGCAGGCGCTTCCTCGGGTACGAGGACCGCCGACACGAGGTTGCAAGATTGCTGGCATGGTGCCTCGCCACGAGCGCACCCGAAGAAGAGGCCGAAGACGAAAGCGACACAAACACCGCAACACAACAACAAAAGCAGCAGCAGAAGCCCAGAGGAGTGGGAACAACACCAAGAGGTGGCGGGAAGGCAACAGTCGAATCAATGGCCAGAGGAGCAGCACGACTGGGCCGCCTGGTGGGACGCCACCAAACGGGCGGTGGCAGGCCTGTTGCAACCTAGAACATCAGCAGCTCTCGTGGACCCTCGCGCAATACCATGCCGCCTCCTCAACGATGAGGCACGGCTGGCGCGCGGGGTACGGGCGCAGGTCGACCTGAAAATCTATGCCGCGCACCGACACGTCACTGCCTTCCACCGGCGGCAAGAGCTGTGCCGGCTGCGCGCCCAGCAGCAATGGACAACGGGACCCGCCCTGCTCCCCCACGAGTGGTGGCACGCCATCCAGCGACACGTTGTGGTGCTGGAGCCCATGGAAGCACTCAAAGGTGGGCCACTGACGACGACGACGGCAACAGTAGGGGAGGCAGTCAGAGATGAAGAGCAGCGCCAAGGACAAGAACGGGCGGCGCAGAGGACGTGGTCGACACATCCACGGGAGATGGCGAATGTCATGGGGGCGGTGTATGCCGCGCTTGTGGAGACACCCCGGTGGAGATGGTGGGAGAAGAGGATACGGAAGCCTAGGGGCTGGTTGAACAGGTGGAGGTGGTACAGGGAAGTCAACCCTCCCATTCCTTAAGAAGTGTTTTTTCTTTTCTTTTTTTACCTTTTCCTTTCTCCTTTGCTTTTTCCTTTTTTTCAGAATGCTTGTAGAAGTATAGACTTTTTAGAACACAATGAGCACAATGGACGCAAACAGCTACAGAGGTTCCTAATTTGCTGCATCATAGGGATTGTCATCATGATAGCAATCATTTATACTGGGATTATGGATTTATGGAATCTTTGACTAAATATATAGTTCATAGATCATAGTTGAGTTAAGTTGAGTTGAGCTGAGTTTAGTTTAGTTAAAATAAGAAAAATATTTATAAGTATGGTTTACTCTTCTTGTTATGTATATAATGTATATAAGGGTTATAAAAGTAATAATGTTTGAAAGTGTGTTTTACTATTTTGTAAATCTGTACTAATATGTATAATATACATGATTTAATGTATATGATTTAAATGCATATACTTTCAATGAATATAATTTGAATATATTTAATTTCAATGTATATAATTTGCAAAGTATATAATAGAAATATATCTAATTTCAACTTCATTTTGTAATCTAAAATTCTGATACACAGTTCAGTAGTTAAGTATGTAGAATGCTTGATTTTTATTTTCCTAAAAAAAAAAAAATATTTTCCTAACCCTAACCCTGAGCATGCTGGGAACAGGGCATGAAAGCTGAGAGCGCTAAGCACAGTTCTCCAGTTTTTGCTCAAAAACGACAATGACAGCCAAGTTCAACGGAACAAATGGCAGCCCCGGGGGGGGGGGGGGGACCCCCCGGGCATCGGCAAGTGGGGGGGAGGCCCGGAAGAGGTGACATCCAAAACTCAGGTTCTGATCCTACCTCAAGCCTGGAAGGTGTGCAGTTGCACTTTTTAAAATCTTGGATGGCAGTTTCTTGGGGGAAGGCGTGGTGGGTGGAGGATAGTGTCAAGCATGAGATTTCAAAATAACCAGTCCTTGGGTTTTGAAATAAAGTTTGGTTTACTGATAATCCATGTGGCTCAGTTGAGCTAGGTATTGGAACTGATACTTAGTAACAACAGAATACAAGCTTTAAAATGGCACATCAAAGGTTCTATAAACAATTCTACATTCACGTGTGAAATTCACACTCTAACTTCCTTATCTCTATTGCGGTTGGCTCATCCTGGGTCCAGGCCTCGCTGGGCCTGGGAATGAGTCCCAGGAGGTCTTATCTTTAAAGAGGACATTCCTGCATTTGTTAGTAAAAGCGAAAGAAGCAATGGAGGAGGTTTGCTACTTTGATGTGCCTGAATCTAATTCCTGATTAGTAACAATTCTATGATCTGACAATTATAACAACTAGAAAATTCACAATGCTCGACAGATGGATGTATCCCCTGGTTAAATTTGCATACTGCTAGAGCAACACCGACCTTTTTACTCGAAGTCTGGAGGGCAGTGAAAAGGTATCGACTGATGGCTCACCTGGTCAAGACCTCAAGTTCGGGAGAGAAGGGCCGAACGGGGAAAATGTACTGGGATGCGTTGAAAAAAGTTTTCCTTGACCCTTACTATCAGAGGAGGGCTCTAAAGACTACCATCTCGGGATACCTGAAAGAACCCGTATTCCCCATCCCCACTTTTTCTGATAGGTCCATCCCCTTTTACTACTGGGATTTGAGGTGGCGGGCCTATCATCAGGTGCTATGGGTGGGGGGGCAATGGTTTGGACTCCCGATAGAACAGAAAGCCTGCCCCAGGGTAGAATGTATCAGCTTTCTTTTATCAGACCCGGGGAGATTTGCAAACCAGTACAGACAAGCGGCTACCATAGAAACCGTACAGCACGCAGTATCCGCATGTGTAACCATTCGTAAGGAACGAGCGTCCATCACCAGGGCTCTTCGTTGGCCGTAACCCTAACCGTCCACAGGGAATGAGCTTCTATCACCAGGGTCCTACGCTGGCCATACCTGCTACATCAACCTTGGGAGGGAATGGTGTCTGGATTGGAACCCTCAGAGGGGTATGGTCTCCCAGGTCAGCCTTGGCCCCCGGTCATTAAGGGTCGTGGGGTCACAACTTCTCTCTCGGAACGTACCACCTGGGGTTCCGTGGTCTGACTGGTTAATTTGGCTACCCTTTATGTTATTTTCCAAAACAGAAGAGAGGAAATCACATCTAGAAAGAGCACTCCAGTTAAGAGCACAGTAAGTAGAGTCATAAAAGCACTCTCCCAGGTCAAAACATGGGAAAAGCAAAGGTGGAAGAGGTGGAAGAGATGGAAATGGTTCAAGGCAGTCAATCCACCCATGCTGTGAAAATCCCTTCCGTTTATATATAATTTTGTTTGTTTGATTTTTTTGAATCTTAGGAGACCAAACCCAGCCGAGAAGGAAGGTTCATTTTTCTGACATCTCTGAGATCTCTACATGCCCCCAGGGGAGATATGAGCTTTATTCCTTTAGGAGAGTTAGAAGGAGTGGCAGTCGAAGGGGTTTAAGCAAATCTCAAAGACTACTTCGTTTTTGTGGGATATACAAAGCGGAGATTATTACAATGCTTCTACACTTTTTTGTGGCTGGAGTGGCCCATTCGATTTTTTACTTGATTATAACCTTCTGGTAAACAGAAGGCAATGTAGCTAAGCATTAAAGTGATGTAACCAAACTTCCTTTAAGGTGATGTAACCAAACTTTTTTTCCTTTCTGTAATCACATGAATTTTCAGTGAACTCCACGGCTTTTAGTTTGTATAAATAGTTATATAATGATGTAATTATATAATCTTTTCCTTTACGACTGTACAACGTAACAAGAATTTTCTTTTGTATGCAGATAAATCTCCCTCCGTTTGTATGTGGAATGGTATATTTAAATAAAAATCATTATTTTCCTAACCCTAACCCCAATCCCTAACCCTAACCTAACCTTACCTGACAACTTCGGAGGGTGAGGCTGTGTTTTCCAGAGCTCTGTGAGTGAGTACCTATTTCTACAATTTCCACCGATTTTCTACAATTTTTTTGGAATTTTTTAACCCCCCCTTGTTAGAAGACCCTCCCCCCTTTTTAAGGGGTTCATGGAACCCCCCGCCCCCAGCCAGAGGAAGGCCCAGAAGAGGATCGACACGAAAATCTAGTTCAGGTCTTGAGGCCTAGTGTTTCCCTTAGAGCCTTTGTTATGGAGACTGCTGAATTAGGCCTGGGTTTTTCTGCTGCCTCTCAAAGCCAGGAATCTCCATTAACTCCTGCAAATTCAGTAAATCCTGTTGCTAAAGACCTTGGGGGACGTATTATGAAGGAGGGTGACCTTCCACAACAGGCCCCTGGACAGTAAAATTTTGAAGGAGTTCATCCCAGGGAAGCAGCCATTAAACAAAAGGACTTAAATAATTTTCCTGTAAATGAGCAACAACTTTCCCAACTGCCTTTGTGTTCAGTCCCTATAGAGACTGATTTTGTTTCTAAAGTTGAACATTTTGTTGATGTTGAAGAAGAAAGGGACCTTTTTCTTCATCAGGATGTTGAATACCTTAATTTGGAGACTTTGCCCTCCACAAGCCTGATCAATGACATGCCAAAACATGAAGAAATCACAGTCTTAGAAGACCTATTTAGGCTGACTCCAATTGAAGGAGTGGATAATACTAACATCTTTCTCCCTACATCTCTCCCACAGCCTCAGGGCTTGGGGCTAACACCTATGGATCTATCAGAGCAAATTCAGGAAAAGGAAACTCCTCTGAGACAACCTGCAGAGGAAGTTTTTCCAGTAACAGAGCCCTTATTATTTCCTATTCAGAAAAAACAAGCCTCTGTATTAGGGAAAAGTGCTGTTTTGAATTTAAGTTTGAGTGCTTCTGAGGACCATGTCCCTATGGAGGGACCACTTACTTCTGTTGAGAGAGGTGAAGAAGTCCAGTGTCCTTTTGAAAGGGGGAGCACTGTTGTTTAACTCTAGTTCTGTAAGCATGTGTGGTTACTATGGAAACTAAGAAAAAGTAGCAGTAACAATGGTTGGAAGGAGAAGAGGGGAGGGGGGAAGATTAGGAGTGTTATACTTTTAAAACCTGCGTGCGTTGGTGCTAGGCAAGATTGTGAGGGAATTCACCAATCAGTGAGTTCCACAGGGGGTTTGGCTTAGGTATATAAGGACTGTGCTGCGACACAGAAGGCGGAGTTGACGGGTGGAAGCTAATCTATCCGGGCTCCCCGTGCTTTGCAAACCACGTTCTATTAAACAATCCTTGTTGGACCCTCCCGTGTATGAGTCATTGTTTAACATACAACATCTGGACAGGCTCTACACGTAACAATTTGGCGGCAGCGGTGGGATACGCGTCTTCCTAACGGGGGCCGCCTCAGCGGTTCAGAGGAAGGCCCCTCACGGGCCCCAGGACCATTTGTCCTTTTTGAGGGGTAATCTCCCCCTGACCGCTGTGCAGACCACCCGAGGTTGACAAGAACCGCAGAGGGTCCTCCAACGATTGTGGGGGGGAGGGGGCGCCAGGACTCAACCAGCGACGGAAAGTTGGTGAGCGGGCGCCAACCAGCGACGGAAAGCTGGTAAGTATCTTGTTTAAACAAGACACAATGGGTCAAAAGGGATCCAAAAATAGGGAGCGCCGGGGAGACGTCCCCAAAGGACAGGCGCAAGGGACTGGTAAGCCGGCAGTACAGGGGCGCTAGCGGAAAGTGGAGTTCCCTGTGGGAACCCCCTTGGACCGCATATTAAAGGCATGGGAACGATTTAAAGATTATGGCCTAACCAAAGAACAACTGGTTAAGACATGTGTTTTAGAATGGCCGGCCATCCAAGATCTTCTGTACGGACATCATTGGCCAAAATATGGTACCATTAATGAGGAAATAATTCTAGGCATGAGGCAATATTGGCTGAAGTTGGAACCATGCCCGGAGGTTCCTTTTAATTTAAATTGTGTTGCTATTTGGACTGATTTTGCGAAAAATCCTTTTTCCACTGCCATTACAATGATGGCAGTTGAAATTGAAGAAGATGAAGCACCCCCTGTGTGGGATCCTAACGACCATGTTACAGGGAGAAGGCGCCCTCTGCTTTTACCAGAGCCTATTGCGCCAGAGCCTGCCAAAAATAACGGCCAACCAACTAATTCTCCCCCACCATATGCTCAGGAGGCAACACCACAGGGAGCCACCTCTAGGGGTCGAGGAGCATATGCTGAAGTGTTCGACCTTTTAAAACAAACAGAAGATTGGGGCCGCCAGGAGGGAGAGGGGAGGACAAGATCTGAGGTGAAAGCAAGCAAGGTTCATGCTCAGTCAGCAGACTGTACAAGAACCTGAGAGAAACTTATTAGCCCCCCTCAGGCAAGTTCCAATGGGAGAAGCAGTGGGGTATGTGGAGGTTCCATTAACTAGTACTGAATTACGTGTTATGAGGAATCAGTTGCCTCCTCTATCTGAAAATCCAATAATGTTTAGGACAAAACTGGATGGCTTACTGGGACCGTCCATATACTCCCCAGAAGAAATGATGCACATATTAAAACAAGTGGCGGGAAATGAGGAAGCAATCGAAGCACTTTCAACTGCTAGAAAACAATGGGTTAAAGGGGCTGGAGATAGAACAGATGAAGGAGCCCTGGTGGTTCTTCCTGATGGCAATCCACCAAACCTAGATATTCAAGCAACTGCTGGACGGACTTTCTGTTCTCAATACAGGGGAATGTTATTGGATGGGTTGGTAAAAATGATTCCCCCGGTGGTTAATTTTCATAAGGCTTTTGAAGAGCTCCAAGGCTCGGCAGAGTCCCCTTTTCAGTTCCTAGAAAGGTTAAAAAATAATATGACCGCGTTTACAGGACTAAATCCTGAGACAGAAGAAGGGAAGGCAGTCTTAAAGTTTCACTTTGTGGAACAAAGCAACCCAGATATAAAGAAAAAGCTACAGAAGCTAGATGGTTTACTTACAAAGCCCCTGACAGATCTGGTGGTAGAAGCGCAGAAAGTTATAGCCCGGAGAGAGACAGAGAAGGAAGCAAAAACAGTCAAGTTAATGGTACAGACAGCAAGAGAGGTACGGAAGCAGGAAGATAGAGAGAGAGGAGGAGGTTGGAATAACAGAAGGAAAGGAATGCGAGGGAGGGGTTCCCGTCCCCCATGGGAGGAGCAGAGGGACTCAAGAGAAGAGAGGGGACCCCTACCCAAGGATGTGTGCAGGTATTGCGGAGAAAGGGGACACTGGGGAAGAGAATGTGTAAATAGAAATGAGGAAGAGTGGGAAGGATATAGGGCGGCAGCCATGTATGAAGATGGAGAATAGGGGTGTCATGGGCTCCTATATTTGGGACCCAGCCCCGAAGAGCGCTTGGTAAAACTAAGGCTGGGACCGAAAAGAGAAAAGATGTTATTTCTGTATGATACTGGGGCTCCAAGATCAACATTACAAAAGTTACCACTAGGTGCCAGATTGGGGCCACTGAGTGTTATAATGCAAGGGGTCAAAAACAGACCGTTCCAAGCACCCATCACTGAGGAAATTGAAGTAATATATCCAGGGAGAAAAGGGACAGTGAAACATACGTTTGCCCTGCTGGGGAGGGAGGGAATGAATTTGATGGGAGAGATTTGGCTGACAAGATAGGCATCATGAATATTATAAAGGAGGGCCGATGCATCGTGAGTTTAGCAGCACATCAGAAGAAAACCAAAGAGAAATTTCTCCCAAAATATGGGCAGCCCCAGAGAATTCAGGCCGAATGAATGTGACCCCAGTTGAGATTGTATTACAGGATACTCGGCCCATTTACCAAAAACGGTATCCTATGACAAGAGAACAGCAGAGTTATATGCACAAAATCAGACTTTGAAAGAAAGACAATAAAGAAGTGATACCCGATTCAGCTGCAGACAATTTACACTTGATAAAAAAATGTGTATGTACGTGAATATGTGCTGGCTTTGTCCTTTCTCCTTAAGTCCAATAGGGAGCAGGGACTCACACATCATACTCGCACTAAGGAAGGGGCAGAACTGGAAAACTGGACCAGCCAGCCGGTAAAAGGAGAACCCCTGAAGCTGCGATGGATGAATGTGGAACTAACTGACTCAAACAACCCGTGTGGCCTGGAGAGTGGATCACAGAAGGGCTGACTCTCTGGAAAGGACCCTTGTGCTGGACAAGCCTCAACTGCACCTTTATTTTCTACTTTTTTGATTTTATAGCAGGCAGACTCTTGGTAAAAGGCCCAAGCTAGTTACCTAACTTTCGTTGGCTAAAGGGTTTGTTTATTGTAGTTTAATCATTTTATGTATGGGGATTTTTGTATGCTGTTGCATGCAATGCTTACTAATATGTATCAGCTTTATTAACTTGAAACCAAAAAACACAAGTAGTTATGGTTTTGCAGCAAACACCACAAGTAGAATATGAAAGCATCATTATAAATACGAACTAGAGAAACAAGTTTAGAAATAAAAAGAGGAGGGACTGAAAGGGGGAGCACTGTTGTTTAACTCTAGTTCTGTAAGCATGTGTGGTTACTATGGAAACTAAGAAAAAGTAGCAGTAACAATGGTTGGAAGGAGAAGAGGGGAGGGGGGAAGATTAGGAGTGTTATACTTTTAAAACCTGCGCGCGTTGGTGCTAGGCAAGATTGTGAGGGAATTCACCAATCAGTGAGTTCCACAGGGGGTTTGGCTTAGGTATATAAGGACTGTGCTGCGACACAGAAGGCGGAGTCGACGGGTGGAAGCTAATCTATCCGGGCTCCCCGTGCTTTGCAAACCACGTTCTATTAAACAATCCTTGTTGGACCCTCCCGTGTATGAGTCATTGTTTAACATACAACATCTGGACAGGCTCTACACGTAACAATTTGACACCTACTCACTTTAAATCTCCCAGCCTGCCCCCCTCTGTTAAGAGGCCAAAAAGGGAAAGGGTACAGTCTTCAGAGGCTTTTCAGGGAGGACTATTTATACCTGAAGGTCCCTCTGATTTTTTCACTCCAAAGAGGCCTGTGAAGAACACTATGGCCTGCAGAAACATCTGTGAATCCCTTTTTCCTGGGCTGTTATCTCCATCAGAACTGACCCCTGATCCTAGGAGATCACCAAAGAAATTTGTTCAGGGGAAAGAAGCTAAGATCCTTGCTTGCTGGGATCAGGAGAAACCATTATCTTTGAGTGATGGTTTAGCCACCTTAAACCCTAAGATTTTTTTCCCATTCCATCTTCAAATGCCAGAGGTTCTTACGATTGGTCTGGATAAACACAGGAAAGATGATATTATTGGTATGCTGGACAAAATGAAGAACCTTTTATGTGATTTTTTGTTAACAAACAAGAAGACAGCCTAAATGAGAACCCGGATTTGTTGGATAAAATCCTTTATGCCCGTAGCTTGTTGATTAAAATCACAGAGCGCCTGCTGATTGGAAGGAAACCCAGGTCCTCACTAGAAGAGTACCCCTTGTGGTTAACTGATTTGGATTTTTTAAGCATGTTGAAGGAGTTCCTTAGGCTGGCAGAACATGTGGATACGAGGGCGGACTACTACCTGTGGGACATAGAAGGATCCCAGATGGCTCCGGTTTCGAGACAACAATGGGCTGATTGGCTCAAGGCGGCTGTCCACGCCATGAAAATTCGCATTTGACGGAGGAAAGACCTTGAGGACAACCAACAGGGAGTTCTGGGAGGAGAGGCAGCTGTAACTACATTTCGATGGGGCCTACATACCTGCCAGGGGGAACCTGCTTCTCAGGTCCCCCCGCAAACGGATGAGGATTTGTCTTCTTGCACTTCAGAATTCATAAGACAGACTGTTCTCCCCTCTGCTCCTCCTCCTACCCCTCCTTCCTCTACCTCTTCTTCTTTTACTACTTCTGTTTTACCCCCTATGTCCTTTACTTCATCTATGGGAAGGGGGGCAGCTGTGGACTTTCTTTCCATGTCATCTGAGACAATTGAATTTCAAGCTGCAGGGACATCTGGGAGATTGAACCTTAAAGCCCCAGGGAAGGCTTCAGCTAGAATTAGCGTGAAAGACTTGACTAGATCACATTCTAGACATGATCCACCCCAAACTCCTTCACCTCCTCAAGCGTCAACAAGTAACTTTAAAACAGTTACGGGAAAAATTAGGAAGGGAACACAACCAGACCATCCAACTCACACTTCTTCTCCATCTAGATCATCTGCCCAAGCCCATACTTGTTCAGACTCTGCACCGTCTGTTTTTGGCATTAAAGGCCTACACTTCAGGGCTAGTGACATACATGTCCCAGCTAATTTTTCAAAGAGCTTCTCGATGCTGAAAGAGAGGAAGGTTATGTCAGGTGCGGAATCTTTGAGCTCCAGTGGAGGGGAGGATGAAATATATGGAGGAAAGGGGGGAAACCTCAATGTTTCAGCTTCACTAGGTACCTTGGTAGGGAGGCAACATTTACCTATCCAAATGGGAAAGGGGGAGGAAGGGAGGGAGGGAGATGGGGGAAGGAAAAAACCCTTCACAATACCTGTCCTGTCCAGAGTCTCTCTCTACTCCTTTTTCATCCTCAGCTCCACCCTTAGCTCCTACCACACCTGCTTATGAATCGCTGGAATTTATGGAATCTCCTGTCGGAGGGTTACCAACAAACGCATCAAAGACTGGACTTCGCTCTATAGAAACTGCGGGGATCCAACTGTCTCCAGTTATTCCATTTATGATGCCTAAGGGTCAACGTCCTCCAAAGTGTCAACTGGAACCCAAGAATGCCTCGGCGGGCTACAGTAAGCCTTTAGACAATTTTTTACACGTTCCAGCCTCTAAGGACAATCTTGTTGGTGTAACAGAGCGAGACGGTGATATACATGAGGTTGTAACAACTTTGAGTGATAATCCCCATTGTTCCAATGTTTCTGATACCACCTTGAATTTTAGAAATACTGATGGTGTTAGGGATAAGGGACTCAACGGAGATTATTCAGGGGACAAAGGGGAGGGTAAGGTAGATCCGATAACTACACAGACTGACTTCAATCCGATAGAGCCTGGTGTTGACTCTACTGTGCAGGGACAGTTTCCCCTTCCCACTCAGTCTTTGAAAGGGGAGGGCTCAGAGGTACCTATACTGACTGGTGATGCTACTAAGGGAGCTAGACTGGACACTTCACGGATGGCAGATAATAAGGGGGTGCCACAGGAAGCTTCTCCAGTCAGTATAGGACGAGCTCCTCTGAAAGATAATTTTGAATCTCAACCCTCTAAAACGGGTACGTCAATTTCTTAATTTCTTTAGTTTCGACTCCTATAGACCCAGTGAGTCTGACAGATTTGTCAGTCCGTGGTAGGACTACCCAACACCCTCTGGAGATAAAATACAAGGGTAAGACCTCCTCTTCCCTGTCTTACGCTAAGGCCCTGCAAGGGAAAAATTCAAGGTTTCAGTCAGCGGGTAACAGCCAGGCTACGCCACTTAGTGGTTTGAGAGATCAGAATCCACCACCTGGACAGTCTCGGGGAACCCCTAGAACTGATCTTCCCAGGAGAGCAGTCAATTATGAGCAGGAAAGAATCTTTGATGATGAAATTTTAGAGGCTTTTTTAAATGAAGGCAGTGACATGGAAGATTCTTTTGACCCTCGGCAACACTTTGTCACTCGTTTCAGATAGAGGGGGAGTGACCCCCAAAAGCTGACACATACATGACTGATGTTATCCTCGAGGATTTCTTACACGTGCCTAGAGAGGATATTTTAGCCGTTATCTGTCCCCCTGGTATGCGGGAGACGGATGTATGTGTCATCTCTGAGTTAGCCATTCAAAGGTTCTGGGCTCGGATTCGAATGGCCACTGCTCTCTCCTCTGGCCCATTGGCTGATTTTGATATCGTCCCTTTGTTTCGGGAAGAGGCGAGGGTTCTGACAGTGTCCTTAAGAACAACTATTGTTCCGGAACAGGATATCGAACAGTGGTTATCGCAACACTGTAGAGTATTCATGTCCCCAAAGAAAAAACTGAACAACAAAGGGATCTGGACAGGTGAATACAAGGCTGTCATTGCCTTGCAGAGAGATTCGAAAAGTCGACTCCAACACCTACCCAAATATTTTTTCTTAGGCCCAGAACGGTGCATTAGTGGTCAACCTCCAGCCTGTTTCCTTTGTGGAGGATACGGCCATATCCAGCAGGATTGTTCTTCACCCTTATGCTCCAACTGTGGGGAATTTGGTCATCTGTCCACAGGGTGCAGGAAGAGATTTTTTTGTAACCTTTGTAGACAAGCGGGTCACACATATCTATTATGTCCCTATGCATTCTATAATACCCAGTACCCTAGTGCATACGAACGACTTAAACAGACTCACTCAGGCTATAGGTAACAAACACCTGCTGGAGCTCCTCCTTACGCTGGAACTCCTCCTTCCCCTGACCCCGGTTCCACCAAAACAGGGGCGACTCCAACATCTTCCCCCACAGACGTTGTAGACCTTACCTCTTTGCACAGAGAGAAGGCGCAACGTGACTGATCTGATAAGGTTATGACAGCTGAATCTAAAGAACAAGATTGGATTCAAGTTTTGAGGAAAGATAACTTCTGCCAGAGGGACCATATCCAAAGGCGTGTATAAGAAGCTTAAACACACAGAGGAGCAGGAAACCATGCCAGTTTCCCGAGACCATTTTGAACTCTTCCAAAACGCAGAAGACCAAGAAGTTCAACACCAAGAGGACCAAAGAGCAAATGTAGGTGAGAAGACGCCGGCGAAGGATGGCGGTGAGCGTGCAGGGGAGTGTCTCGGAAGTGAAGAAGATGATGAGTCGGGGGACAGTGAAAATCTCCCTTCTGCAACAGCTAAGGACACATTGACAGCTTCCTCTCCCTCTTCCCCCCCCCCCCCGTTACCTCACCATCCAAAACTTCTGGCGGGACAACCAATACAGAGAAATACATCGCCAACTTACATCAATGGGGGAAGATGGTGGTGGATCAATTGATTCAAGAGATGAGACAGGAGTATCAAGCGACCAAAGACACCATGCAAAGAAAGGAGGCCATATTCCAATGAATGTGGGAACAAGGGACAGGATCCAAGATGGGGAAGAGAAAGGTCCGCTCTTACGAATCAGAGAAATCCCACTTGGTGGAATGACTCCAGAGGGTCAGGACCCAGCTAGCCATAGCCACTAATGAGGCAGACAAGAGAAGGGAAAGGAAGGACACAGCCCGCATGGAGGAAGAGGCGGCGGGTTCAGATTCGGACCTTTCAGATATGGAATGTTTGGAAGCCGAACCCAAGGATGGGCAGAGAGAGTTAGAGAAGGATATGGAGAAGGAGAAGGAACTGAGCGAAATGCCCCAAACCGACTATACGAGTCTAAAACATATAACCCAAGATATGACCCAGGACACAAACAACCAACTCCAACAGACACCACTCATTCCCGGACAACAGGGCGAAGGACCCTCCCAACTCCTATCGCCTCTCGAAGAGAACGGTTCTCTACCCTGTCCCACTTTACCTCCCAATCAGCAGCTTTATTTTCTACAGCCTCACCTGTACCCCCCGCCCTTCAACCTAGGTGAAACAAATCGAGATTCTGAGGGAGCCATCCCCCCCACCCCTTAGTGAGACCGCACTTCTCCCTCCTGGGGAAGGGACGGGTGATCAAGTTTCGATGATGCCCGAAATGACCTCCATTCAGTCAGAGATCGGCTAACAGCCAAGACTACCTGCAGAACTATCGAAATTTTCGAGCCTGTACACTTTAACACGTGCACTTTTTTCTTAAAAGGTCTGTGATGGATAGCTTTTTAACTGCTTTTTAACTTCTTTTTATATGGATGAAACTTAGTAACCTTGTAGTTTTACCTTTCTTTGTGATTTCCTTTTTTGGTGTCAATAAATTACAACTTCCTGATCAGATGAATTTTTAGTATTTGATTCTTTATGATACCTGATAATAATCATTTTCTTTTTTCTACAATCAATTTTTTATGATGGCTCTATTTTATTTTGGAACTGTAACGGGCTACGGCAACCCTCCCAGAGAGAGGAGATATTTTATGCCTGCACTCGCATCCAAACCCATATCTGTCAGAACTTGTAATTGTTGAACCTTATGACTGTTGTGCCTGTTTAGCTTAGCTGAATCCATATTGTAACTGTTCAGGAATAGCCAGCTCTGTATCTAGCATCGTGTACAAATGCTTTGCATTCCAAGCGAACTGTGATCACCGGAGGGTGACGGGGAGTCCCTGGGAAACATCTACCAGTACCCTTTGAAGCTCTGCCTCCCCCTCTCCTCTCCCGATAAGGAGCCTTAGAAACCGAACAGGGCCTCCTGAAGGGTGGGAACCAGTTTGTTATTGTAACTAGAATAGCTTAAAGAATCTAACCACTGCTGAACTCGTTATCAGAATCAACTCGTCTTCTACCTGAACACAGTTCTCAATAAATGCTTAGACTTTAACCAGAGTTATGAGCCTCGTTTGACGTTCTTCAAGTTCTGACAATATCCTGATTTTAGTGGAAACTAACATCGGTTCTCCGAGAGAACAGAGCGAAGTGCAACGGGCTTGGACTTGGGGACCCTCCATTTGGTCTCTCAAGCTAGAACACGGAGCGGGGGGAATAGGAATTTTGTTTAAAGCCTCTAGCAACTTACAAACAATAAGGACGATACGTGCCTACCCCGGCCATCTAGTCGTTTTGGATTTTATTTTTTTGACCCACCCCGGTCCAGTTGTGATTAAATACAGACTGTTGACACTTTATGCGCCCGTCGATTCTAACCCTAACCTAACCTAACCTAACCTAACCTAACCTAACCTAACCTAATCTAACCTAATCCTAATCTAAACTAACCTAACCTAGCCTAACATAAACTAACCTAAACTAACCTAATGATGTTGGTAGAGAAGGTCGCACTTCAGATCAGCTCCTGAGTGTGAGTACTCTTTTTTTCAATTTTGGGGTTTTTTTACCCTTTTTTCTTAAAATGTTTTTGAGGATCCCCAAAGATACCCCTCCCATTTTGGGGTAGGAAATGGGGCCCCCCCCCGGCTGGGGGGGGACCACAAATTGCCTAAAAAGACTGTAGACAGAATGGCTGCCGGGCCCATTCCCCAGTACACAGTAGATGGAGGAAAAATGTCTGTGCAGTCTCTTCCTACTTCACAGACTGCTGAAGACAAGGGGTTTCCTTCCATAGCCCCAAAGCAACCTGCTTTTGGAAAAGGGAAAGATGGGCTTGACTTTGGAATATATAAAGACATTTTGGAACCTTCCTCAGGCACTCAGTTGCCTTCAGAACTCCCTGGGCTCAGGGAGCAAGATCCAGAAAAGCAAAGCAGTCGGCCATTTTCTTTGTCTGAGGGGAGTCAGCCATTATCTGGTGATGCTAAGAGCCAGAGCTTATTAGCTCCCTTAGCTGTACAAGGTGAGCTGTTGCAGAACAAGGTAGCTGGGAAGAACAAATGGATACATTAATGGGGCACAAGGAACAAATTGATACTTTGCAGGAAGGTGGTCAGGAACTTGGAGAGAGTGCCCAATTGGAAACCTCTTTGGAGGTCTCCACTGCAAATATTAGACAAATCTTGGAACAGGAAATTGCTAGAGAAGGGCTGCAGACTACACCTGTGAAAACTTGCTTGGTGCAAACTAAATTGCAGCAATCCACAATTGTGCATCCTGCTTCTTTGCAGACCAGCTTACAGAAACCTGGGTTTTTGCAGCCCATTTCTTTGCAACCTATGTTGGGAGAGCCTGATCCTCCACATATTGGGTCTGTGTAAACAATGCTTCTGCAATCTGCATCATTGCAGCCTGGGACTTTATGTTCTTTTAAAGCAATTGATGAAAGACAACATTGTCAGATTGCTGGCTTAAATAACGGTGCACAGGGCTTAGGTGCATCATATAAAGGAAGAGAAGGGGGAGAGGTTCTTCAAGAAATGGATGGGGCCCCTCCAGTTCTTGTAAATGAAAGTTTGGGGAAACAGTTGGACTTGCTGTCAAAGAAAGGAAGCCAGGGTGAATTATTTTCTGCAGGAGGGGCTTGTCTTCTCAAGCCTTTGCTGGGTTGCAAAAGGAGTTTCACTCAGTCTGATTTCGCTTCTTACGTACAAGTTTGATAAGGAGCTGAAGGAAAGTCTACAAGTACAGCAAAAGCTGGTAGAGCTTCAAAGTTTGCTGTTAAGCAACATAGACATAAATATTCATGATTCCTTAATGAAACAAAAAAAGATATTGGAGAATATAGTGCAGTATAAAGAGTGAAAGGGGGAGCACTGTTGTTTGGCTCTAGTTCTGTGGGCTTGTATGATTGTTGAAGGGACTGGGAGGGGGGAGGATTGGGAGTGTTGGGCTGTGTATGTTGTTGCTAGGCAAGATTGTGAGGGAACCCGCCAATCGGTGAGTTCCACAGGGGGATATAAGGACTGTGCTGTGACACAGAAGGCGGAGTCGACGGGTGGAAGCTGAACCATCCGGGCTCCCCGTGCTTTGCAAACCACGTTGGGAATAAACAATCCTTGCTGGACCCTCCCGTGTATGAGTCATTGTTTAACATACAACATCTGGACAGGCTCTACACGTAACAATTTGGTGGCAGCGGTGGGATACGCGTCTTCCTAACGGGGGCCGCCTCAGAGGTTCAGAGGAAAGCCCCTCACGGGCCCCAGGACCATTTGTCCTTTTCGAGGGGTAATCTTCCCCTGACCGCTGTGCAGACCACCCGAGGTTGACAAGAACCGCAGAGGGTCCTCCAACGATTGTGGGGAGGGGGAGGGGGCGCCAGGACTCAACCAGCGACGGAAAGTTGGTGAGTGGGTGCCAACCAGCGACGGAAAGCTGGTGACCAGCGACGGAAAGCTGGTGAGTGGACTCAACCAGCGACGGAAAGCTGGTGAGTATCTTGTGTAAACAAGACACAATAGGGAGCGCCGGGGAGACGTCCCCACAGGACAGGCGCAATGGATTGGTGGGCCGGCAGTACAGGGGCGCCAGCGGAAAGTGGAGTTCCCTGTGGGAACCCCCTTGGACCGCATATTAAGGGCTTGGGAACGATTTAAAGATTATGGCCTAACCAAAGAACAACTGGTTAAGACATGCGTTTTAGAATGGCCGGCCATCCAAGATCTACCGTACGGACATCATTGGCCAAAATATGGTACCATGAATGAGGAAATAATTCTAGGCATGAGGCAATATTGGCTAAAGTTGGAACCGCGCCCGGAGGTTCCTTTTAATTTAAATTGTGTTGCTATTTGGACTGATTTTGTGAAAAATCCTTTTTCCACTGCCATTACAATGATGGCAGTTGAAATAGAAGAAGATGAAGCACCCCCTGTGTGGGATCCTAACGACCATGTTACAGGGAGAAGGCGCCCTCTGCTTTTACCAGAGCCTATTGCGCCAGAGCCTGCCAAAAATAACGGCCAACCAACTAATTCTCCCCCACCATATGCTCAGGAGGCAACACCACAGGGAGCCACCTCTAGGGGTCGAGGAGCATATGCTGAAGTGTTCGACCTTTTAAAACAAACAGAAGATTGGGGCCGCCAGGAGGGAGAGGGGAGGACAAGATCTGAGGTGAAAGCAAGCAAGGTTCATGCTCAGTCAGCAGACAGTGTACAAGAACCTGAGAGAAACTTATTAGCCCCCCTCAGGCAAGTTCCAATGGGAGAAGCCGTGGGGTATGTGGAGGTTCCATTAACTAGTACTGAATTACGTGTTATGAGAAATCAGTTGCCTCCTTTATCTGAAAATCCAATAATGTTTAGAACAAAACTGGATGGCTTACTGGGACCGTCCATATACTCCCCAGAAGAAATGATGCACATATTAAAACAAGTGGCGGGAAATGAGGAAGCAATCGAAGCACTTTCAACTGCTAGAAAACAATGGGTTAAAGGGGCTGGAGATAGAACAGATGAAGGAGCCCTGGTGGTTCTTCCTGATGGTAATCCACCAAACCTAGATATTCAAGCAACTGCTGGACGGACTTTCTGTTCCCAATACAGGGGAATGTTATTGGATGGGTTGGTAAAAATGATTCCCCCGGTGGTTAATTTTCATAAGGCTTTTGGAGAGCCCCACGGCTCGGCAGAGTCCCCTTTTCAGTTCCTAGAAAGGTTAAAAAATAATATGACCGCGTTTACAGGACTAAATCCTGAGACAGAGGAAGGGAAGGCAGTCTTAAAGTTTCACTTTGTGGAACAAAGCAACCCAGATATAAAGAAAAAGCTACAGAAGCTAGATGGTTTACTTACAAAGCCCCTGACAGATCTGGTGGTAGAAGCGCAGAAAGTTATAGCCCGGAGAGAGACAGAGTAGGAAGCAAAGACAGTCAATTTAATGGTACAGACAGCAAGAGAGGTGCAGAAGCAGGTAGATAGAGAGAGAGGAGGAGGTTGGAATAATAGAGGGAAAGGAATGCGAGGGAGGGGTCCCCGTCCCCCATGGGAAGGGCAGAGGGACTCAAGAAGAGAGAGAGGACCCCTACCTAAGGACATGTGCAAGTATTGTGGAGAAAGGGGACATTGGGGAAGAGAATGTGTTAATAGAAATAAGGAAGAGTGGGAAGGATATGGGGCGGCAGCCATGTATGAAGATGGAGAATAGGGGTGTCATGGGCTCCTATATTCGGGACCCAGCCCCGAAGAGCCCTTGGTAAAACTAAGGCTGGGACCGAAAAGAGAAAAGATGTTATTTCTGTATGATACTGGGGCTACAAGATCAACATTACAAAAGTTACCACTAGGGGTCAGACTGGGGCCATTGAGTGTTAGAATGCGAGGGGTCAAAAACAAACCGTTCCAAGCACCCATCACTGAAGAAGTTGAAGTAATATATCCAGGGAGAAAAGGGACAGTAAAACATACATTTGCCCTGCTGGGAAAGGAGGGAATGAATTTAATGGGAAGAGATTTGGCTGATAAGATAGGCATCGTGAATATTATAAAGGAGGGTCAATGCATAGTGAGTTTGGCAGCACTATCAGAAGATAACCAAGGTGAAATTTCTCCCAAAGTATGGGCAGCCCCAGATAATCCAGGCCGAATGAATGTGACCCCAGTTGAGATTGTTTTACAGGATACTCGGCCCATCTACCAAAAACAATATCCTATAACGAGAGAACAACAGAATTATATGCATTAAACCAGACCTTGAAAAAGGCAATAAGGAAACTATTTATGGAAACCCATTTACCTCAAACAAAATGTTGCCCCTGGCATTGTTTGGAATCAGGATAAGGCCACGATAAGGAATACAACTGTCTCCCTTTTGAGACGTTATATGGGTTTCCACTATGAAGGGTGAGGCCCGATTCAACTGCAGGCGATTTACACCTGATAAAAGATGTCTATGAACATGAATATGTGCTGGCTTTGTCCTCTCTCCTTAAGTCCAATAGGGAGCAGGGACTCACACATCATATTCGCACTAAAGAAGGGGCAGAGCCGGAAAACTGGACCAGCCAGTCGGTGAAAGGAGAACCCCTGAGGCTGCGATTGATGAATGTGGAACTGACTGACTCAAACAACCCGTGTGGCCTGGAGAGTGGATCACAGAAGAGCTGACCTTTCTGGAAAAGGCCTTTTGTGTTGTTATTGAATTTCTGGTTTGTGGGGCAAGCATCAACTGCACCCTTGTTCTCTGTTTTATTTTGCAGCAAGCGAACTCTTAGTAAAAGACTCAAGTTGAATTAATAAAAAGAGGGGAGGTTACAATATGGCAAGGAGGGGGAAATTGGGAGGATTGCTGAAGTCCCTATGGGCAATTGTTTTATTCTCAATTGTTTTAGGAGGATGGGAGCAGAATATTTGGCACAAGACTATGAATGCCATAATTAAAGAGGCCAACCTCACAACTTGTTGGGCCTGTGTACACCCTCCCTCTTCTGGAGGGAAGGGATGGCCCATGGTGGTTACTGCAGTACTTTCTCTTTATGGATGGAATATGACATGGTTACATACTGCAACTAACGGTTCCAGAATTCCGAAAAATCAAGGAACCATCCCAAAAGATAAGGACCAGATCTTATTAACTAAACAGCACTTATGGCCTGAGGCGCAAGTGTGTTTCCAATGGCACAATCAATCGAAATATCATGTTATTAGTGATGGCTCTCCCTCTGGGCTTAGAGTGAGAAGGGCTTTAGTAGGGGACTATCCAGAGTGTAACTTAACAATTAAAGTGGGACCCGGGATAGAAAAAGGTGCCAATGGAAATAACTGGAGCCCCCCTTTTTCCATTTATACAGATGGGTCAAACCAAACCCCAGTTATACAATTATACTCACAGAAGGGGTCTCAGTTATTCTTTGGGATACAAGAACGCATTTATATGAATCACGGGGATTACTTATATGGACTGCCCTCAGGAGTTTTGTGGATTTGTGGGACATGGGCAGGGAAAATACTACCCAGAGTATGGAATGGAACGTGTACAGTGGGAACAGTTGCCCCGGGGGATATTGCTTTTCATTCCAAACAGCAAAGCCAAGAGACATGGGACCCTCATATAAAATGGCATAGGGTTAAGAGAGAATATGATACTGACCTGGGATATGATCCAGAAAACACCTATTTAACAGAGGGAGAGCGGTTTGCTGCTATTATGTTTTCAGGACTGGGAGTAGCCTGGAATGTAAAGGCCATAAGACAGCTTAGCTACACTGTGGAGAAATTAGCGAACACAACGGCAGAAACGGTGCAAACACTACAATCAGAGATTGAATCTTTAGGGGCAGAGTTATACCAGCACCGTCTGGCCTTAGATTATTTGCTTAGTGCCCAAGGAGGTTTGTGCGTATGGTTAAATGTTACTTGCTGTCACTGGATAAATGAATCAGGAAAAATAGAAACGGATGTAAAAGTCTTACAAGGTATGGGGATACAGGTACGACAACTCTATTCGAAGAATACATGGAATCTTTGGGATTGGCTTACAAGTTGGCTGCCTAACTTCAGTTGGTTAAAGGGTTTGTTTACTGTTATTTTAGTCATTTTATGTATGGGGATTTTGATATTCTGTTGTATACAATGCTTACCAATATGCATCAACGTTATTAAGGACTTGAAATCAAAAACACAAGTAGAATACGAAAGCATCATTATAAATACGAACTAGAGAAACAAGTTTAGAAATAAAAAGAGGAGGGACTGAAAGGGGGAGCACTGTTGTTTGGCTCTAGTTCTGTGGGCTTGTATGATTGTTGAAGGGACTGGGAGGGGGGAGGATTGGGAGTGTTGGGCTGTGTATGTTGTTGCTAGGCAAGATTGTGAGGGAACCCGCCAATCGGTGAGTTCCACAGGGGGATATAAGGACTGTGCTGTGACACAGAAGGCGGAGTCGACGGGTGGAAGCTGAACCATCCGGGCTCCCCGTGCTTTGCAAACCACGTTGGGAATAAACAATCCTTGCTGGACCCTCCCGTGTATGAGTCATTGTTTAACATACAACATCTGGACAGGCTCTACACGTGACAATTGGAAAAGATTCATGTGTTAGATGTCATGGGTGCTGGGGGCCCTGCAGAAGAAGCCGAGCCTGCAGAAGAAACTGTGCCCCTGCCACCTGCACCAGTGCCCCTGCCTCCTGCTGGAGAAGATCCAAGCCCCCCTGCCTCGCCCTCTCGGGTGGCTCGTGTGCGTGACCACCTTCGTTAGGACCTCAGGGATCGGAGGAGGGCGGCACGCTCACGAGCAAGACGCTCCCTGAGCCCTGAGTTTTGAAAGGATTCTGGCCCTTCTAGGAGTGAGGGTGCTTGAGTCGCAGCAGGATCCTGGCTGCCCTCTGAGTCAGCAATTAGCCCAAATGGGCAACAGACAGCAGAGGGCTATATAGCTGTGGGCTTTGAGGGAAGGCTTTGTGGAAGCAACTAGTCACTTACCTGACGTTCTAGCATCCACTTCGGCTTCTGACTTCGGCTTCTGGACCCCCTGACTCTGGCATTGACTTCTGGACCCCCTGACTTCGGCTTCTGAACCTCTGACCTACGATACCTGGACTGTGATTTGGTTTTGGTGCTTTGGACCCTCCTTGCTACCCAGCTACAGACCTTGCACTGCCCCTGGACTTCGCCTGGCCTGGCCCCAGCCCGTGACATTAGACAACATGCAGAAAGCCTTGACTAGGAAGACCGCTCAGGAGGGACCTGTTGACACTTCTGCCATGACTGAAGTTGTAAATAAGCAGGGCCAATTAGTGAAGGGGACTGATGACAATCCTTTAACACAGGACACTGGCCAACAAGTGCAAATGATAGCACCTAATAAGTCAGATATAGATGCTGCTTCTGTACAGAGGCATTTTGATACAGACGCTATAGTGTTGAGAGAGGAGTCTCCTGATCGACCACCACATTCTAAGAGGAGGCAGAAAGGGGGGACCCCTATAAAACATCCTACTTTGGAAAAGGAAAGAGAAGAACTTAAGATGCTCCCTTTAAGTCCACAGATTTTAAATACCTTTTTTCCTGGAATCCTGTCGCCAATTAAACCAGGTTGTTCTATGTTGGGGACCCCGAGAAAGTTCTCTGGAGGGAAAGAAGTCAGAATCTTAGAAGAATGGGACGTTCTTAAGAATGTGTCATTGAAAGATGGCTTGCAAATATTGAACCCTCCTGTTTTTCATAAACTGGACTTGCAAAAATTCTGGGGCTTTTTGCTGTTCCACCTTAGTTTACCTGATGTGTATACCATTGCGCTGGACAAAAAGAGTAAGGATACCATTATTGAAATGTTGAATAACTCTAAAGGAATACTCTTTGAATTCTTTACTGAATGGGCAAAGTCTGCTGAGGAAGATCAAGATTACATGGATAGAGTGCTTTATGCGAGATCCCTATCTTTAAAGATTGTTGACAGGCTTTTAATTGGTAGAAAACCTCGCATGTCATCAGATATTTATTCTTTATAGCTGTCTAACACTGTTTTTTTGCGTTTGTTAAAAGCAATTTATGTGGCAGCTGAGGAGAAGGATACTGCAGGTGAATATTTTGCATGGGACCATGCTATGGTAGATTCTCCCAAGACACCTGTTTCAAAAGCTGAATGGATCTGATGGTGTGCCGAGGCAGTGCACGCTATGAAGACCAGAATTCAGAACATGAAGGTGGAGGAGATGGCGGCTTCGGGTGACGGAGATGATGCCTTGGGACTGAGATGGGCCTTTGAACTGCAGCAGGGGGAGCCTGTCTCTCGGGTTCCCCGCAAACCGGTGAGGATCCCAAAACTAATCTTATTACTCTCTCTTCAGGGGCTATTTCAGTAACTGAAGGTGTTAAAAGTTCTGGGAATTGTCAACAAGCCTTAGTTGAGAAGTTTAATGCTCAGGATTCTAATGTTAAATCGGTGAATGTTAGTGAAGCGTCACAGGTAGCGACTTGTGAGCTTTCTCAGGACTTTAAGCCTCCTCCACATTTTGGGAAAGAGGATACAAGCGTAGTTATTTTGGAGGGGAATAAAGTGGAATTAATGACTGACGAAAATAGTGAAGGAGATATCTCTGGAGTGGAGAGTCTAGATTTGGAGGAGGAGGAGGGGGAGGAGGGCGGTGAGGGTGGGACTGGTAGTCAGGGTCAAGAGAAGGGGAGGGGAGGGAAGGGCATGGAGGAGGTTTTGCAGGGGTGGGTTTGTTAGAAATCATTGGAACTCTTCACTGTCTGAAAGTTCTTTGCGATACATCTACAGCTCGAGGGAAGACCTTCCATGCTGGGACATCAACTGTGACAGGAATGAAGGACAGTTTAGAGAGGACTCCTTTCAGAAGACTGAAAAAGACTATAGACACAGACTTGGAACTTTCGCCTGTTTTCCCGACACTTCCTAAGCACCCTAAGTTGGGAGCGGCTCTACCAACACGTGACCGATCTCCTAGAGACAGAAGAAACAGAAGAAATGAATCTCGAGGGGCTATTATGACAGAAACTGTGGTACTTGCAGATAGTCAGATAGAACCGTCTGTTAATAATACACAGTGTTCTTTAGACACCCATGAAAAGCTGAAGAGTGCAGCATAAGAACATAAGAGAAGCCATGTTGGATCAGGCCAACGGCCCATCAAGTCCAACACTCTGTGTCACACAGTGGCAAAAAAAAATTTATATACACACATACACTGTGGCTAATAGCCACTGATGGACCTGTGCTCCATATTTTTATCTAAACCCCTCTTGAAGGTGGCTATACTTGTGGCCGCCACCACCTCCTGTGGCAGTGAGTTCCACATGTTAATCACCCTTTGGGTGAAGAAGTACTTCCTTTTATCCGTTTTAATCTTTCTGCTCAGCAATTTCATCGAATGCCCACGAGTTCTTGTATTGTGAGAAAGGGAGAAAAGTACTTCTTTCTCTACTTTCTCCATCCCATGCATTATCTTGTAAACCTCTATCATGTCACCCCACAGTCGACGTTTCTCCAAGCTAAAGAGTCCCAAGCGTTTCAACCTTTCTTCATAGGGAAAGTGCTCCAGCCCTTTAATCATTCTAGTTGCCCTTCTCTGGACTTTCTCCAATGCTATAATATCCTTTTTGAGGTGCGGCGACCAGAACTCCACACAGTACTCCAAATGAGACCGCACCATCGATTTATACAGGGGCATTTTGATACTGGCTGATTTGTTTTCAATTCCCTTCCTAATAATTCCCAGCATGGCGTTGGCCTTTTTTATTGCAGACGCACACTGTCTTGACATTTTCAGTGAGTTATCTACCATGACCCCAAGATCTCTCTCTTGGTCAGTCTCTGCCAGTTCACACCCCATCAACTTGTATTTGTAGCTGGGATTCTTGGCCCCAATGTGCATTACTTTGCACTTGGCCACATTGAACCGCATCTGCCACGTTGACGCCCACTCACCCAGCCTCAACAGATCCCTTTGGAGTTCCTCACAATCCTCTCTGGTTCTCACCACCCTGAACAATTTAGTGTCATCCGCAAACTTGGCCACTTCACTGCTCACTCCCAACTCTAAATCATTTATGAACAAGTTAAAGAGCACGGGACCCAGTACCGAGCCCTGCGGCACCCCACTGCTTACCGTCCTCCACTGCGAAGACTGCCCATTTATACTGACTCTCTGCTTCCTATTACTAAGCCAGTTTTTGATCCACAAGAGGACCAGCAGTAGTGCAGGGAGGGGATAAAAAAGGAGAGGATAGTAAAGGAAAGACAGCCATAGGGAAAGAGGAAGATCGTGCCTCTACATTACCTGTTTCTTTAGATCCTGTAGAAGAATCTATAATGGGTCCTGCTTCACGGGGATCTCAAGGTCTCCAACTTATGAGCAGAGGAGTACAGAGGGCCCCTCTTCAGGGTTCTGTGAAGGATTCCGACAGAGATGCTCCCATTACTGGAGCTGGTGTTGATACCCAAGAGAATATTATTCATCCCCAACCTTCTCCTGTATCATATGCAAACATGGTCAAGGGAAACTCTCAGGAGGGGGGGAATAAAGGGGGTTTTGCTAGTGCTACAAAACTGATGAAGGGAGGGGAGGGGACGGGGGAGGTACCACGTAGAATGGTAGACTATGAGTTTGAACAAAGATTGGATGACCATATACTGGAAGAGTTTTTTGAAGAACATGGGGAAGGTTTTGATTTCGATCCAAGACAGAGATTTGTCACCAGGTTTAGATACCGGGTCAAGGACCCAAACAAACTGAAACCTGAATATATGACAAGGGAAATTCTTTTTGGTTTTTTGCAAATACCCAAAGAGCATATTTTGGCTGTTATTACCCCTCCCGGGATGACAGAGACTGATGTGTGTTTAGTGTCCGAACTGGCCTTTCAGAAGCTTTGGAGTAGGGTCAGACAGGTGACAAAGGTATCCATGGGCCCTTTGAGAGAATTCGATATAATTCCCTTGTTTAGGGGAGCGGCTAGAGTACTTACAATAGCTTTCAGAACGACTACCATCCCGGCTGAGGATATCGAATTGTGGTTAAGCAAACAATGTAAAGTCCTAATGTCTCTGTGGAGAAACGCCATTTTAGTCAATGTTGGTGCTTCATTGGGAGGGAAAACATGAAACTCCTAAGCAGGCTTTGGCCTAGCCTCCCTCCAACCCCCCCCCTCCCTTCCAGAGCCAAACCAACAACTCTAGGGGGAGAGTCCCCTAGAGAGGCAGGAAGTTCTTTTGTTCTTTGTATTGGAGGTAGCAGGAAGAGAAGGCAGTTTTGCAACTGGCGCTCAAGGGAGCATGTGGTGAGCATGGGGGCTCCTGCCTGTGAGGCCCCCAGGCAGTCAGACCAAGTAAGTCATCCCCAAGGCGGGGCAAGTTTAGACCAGGGACAGTAGGATGCGTTTATAATACCTTTCCTTTGTCATGCTGTTTGCTGTGCGGGTGCTGTGCTGTGCTAACTTTTTATATGCAACTGTTTTTGTTTTGTTTTTCTTTCCCTTTCTTTTTCTCTTGTAAATAAATATTTTTTTTCTGTTTTGAATGCTGGCAGTCAAACTCTGTACCACATAGATCCCCAACTGCCTTAGACCACGCTGCTTTATAAAGGGGGCCCCGGGGAAGGGGGAAGGCATGCAGTTGGATAAGGTGCCAATCCTCCAGGGGTGCCCCAAAGAAGTGCTGAGGTCTCTGTGAAACCCAAGTACAGGGTGGCAGAGGACCTTGAGGCCTGGCCTCATAGCTGGAGAGGGGGATTGGGAGTCCTGTTCCTCTCAATCTGAACCCCTAGACTGAGCAGGTGGTGGCAGCGAGCCCAAGTGGCAGGAGGAGAAATAGCTCCCTCCAGGAGTTGGCGATTCAATATGGAGCTGACGGGACTGGGTCTGAAGGCAGAATCGGGCCGGTTCCGTCACAGTCTCCAACTAAGAAGTTGGATGAAGATGGCATATGGGGGGGGCGAGTTTAAAGCCGTTATAGCCCTGCAGAGGGATGACCGTAGCAGACTTCAGCATCTACCTAAATATTTTTTTATGGGAGCAGACCGCGGGGTCACCAGATACAGTGGTCAGCCTCAGGCCTGTTTCTAATGTGGGGCTTATGGCCATATTAGGCAAAACTGTACATCTTCTTTATGTTCAAACTGTGTAGAGAGGGGTCATCTCTCCACTTTGTGTGGAAAAGGTATTTTCTGTGTGGGGTTAGAGGTCACACCTATCTTCTCTGCCCAAGGGCTTTCTTTAATCAGGCATATCCGCAACCCTACAAACAACTGGTTCTTTCCCATCCTCATCTGACCAACCTACAGGGAGATGAAGAAGAGATGACAACAGAATCCGTGTCAGATGAAGGGGATAGTCCTGGGACAAGTACTGTGCCCGGTACAGAGGGAACATTGACTGCAAATAGAGAACGTAGTGAAGCTAATACCTGGAAGCAGGTATCTAAGAAAAAATCTAGACATCCAAAAGGGATAGTCAGTGAAGGTATCTATCATCCTCTAACGTCACAGACACAAATACAAACACAAACACCAAATCGCATGACAACTAGATTTGATATTCTGAAAGATCAGGGAGAGGGTGCTGAGATGGGATTGAATGTCTCTTCCCAGGTGGAATCTTATAATGATAATGATGGGAAAGGCATTGGTGAAGCTGAAGTTGGGCTGTTAGGAAAGCAGAAGGAGGATGATAATGGAGCAATGGACACTGGGACACCTCCCCATTCTTCCTTGACCGGTCAAGAGCATTCGGTTGGAATGAGGAACCAGAATCAATTGCAGGAAAACTACTTACAGAGGCTGCAATATGGAAAAGGATGTGTGCAGCGCTGGCAGATGATGACTTGCAGCACCTAGTAACAGACTCCAAGAGAAAATATAACCTGGCGAGAGAGGAACTGGTTAGTCTACAGGCTGACTTTGATTCAGTGATAGAAATGCAGAAGATGTCTCTGTATTCCCAAGAAGGAAGACTTTGCAAAAAAATTGAAAAGAAAAAAACTGCAATCCAAAGTCGAATAAATAACTTTAACATTCAACTGGGAATGTGTTTGGCTGAAGTTAATTGTAGAAGAAGTACTAAAGATTTTGAGAGGGAGTCATCGTTTGAAGGAAAACAACAGTGAGGCGTTGAAGATCAATCTGATGACAGGGACAGAGACAATGAGAAAGAGGATGGGCAAGAGGATATGGATTATGAACTGTTACCATCAGAGAAAGATATTGATCCCTCTAAAAATGAAAGAGGAAGAGTTTATGGACTGTAAAGAGCATGAAGACTCACAAATTCCTCAAGATAGTCAGGACGTCCAACCGTTAGAAGATCAGAAACATGTGCCTACATAGGAGAAACACAACACTCCATGCAAATCCCTCCCAATCAGGAATCATTTAAATTAATGGGATTCCAACACTACCCTCCTCCTGTTAAGCTAGATCCATTTGTGTGGCCCCTTTGTGTGGCCACACTCCCTGATAAACAGGGAGGGGTGGATATTAAAGCTAAGGTGTAACTGCTAATGTGCTGCTATGTGAATGTGATGTTACCAGACATTGATATTTGGATGGGTATATATTTGTAAGTGTATGACTTTGTAGTGCTTCCCTTTTTTTCTTGTATAGTTTAATCTTTAGTTTTTATATAGGTTAAAGAATTATATTATGGATTTAGATTCTTCTAAATTTAAGTCTTATAGGATTCCTGTTAAAAATAATATTAACTTGTTAATTTCTTGATGTGTTTTTTTACTTGACATCATGACCTTAACAATCACATCTTGGAACTGTAGGGGAATCCGGCAGGAGGAGAGGAGGGAGGAAATTTTTTATCATTGCTCACAACTACAAACAGATATAATTGTACTGCAGGAGACAAACATAAGGATTCTTCGTGAACAAAGTTGTGCACAGAGGGCATGGATGTGGGGTCCCCTCTACGTGGTCCTTGACGTTAGACCAGAGTGGGAGGTATTGGGGTGTTATTTAAACAAGGGAAAAACCAAGTTGTTAAGGCAATTCAAACAGTGGACGCTATGCCAGGTCATTTTTTTGTATTAGATTTTAATTTGGTAAATTTTCAGGATAACCTTCAGGGGAAATATATGCTGATATCCTTGTAAGCTCCTGTCGACGTGGGACGGCGGAGAGGGGGTATGGCAAGCTCTGAGGGATCAGCTGGTGACTAACAGACACTTATGAATAGTGGGGGATTTTAATGTAAGATCAGAAATAGAAGATAGGCATTGTCAAGACGTGGAACTTCAAATAAAGATGGATCATAATGTTGCAAAATTAATCCATTTATTTGAGAACAAACATGCTAGTTAGGAGGCAGATTGAGTTTGATACCTGTCAAGGCTGAAACCAATCTTTTCTACATTCCAAAGCAGGAAACAATACAGCCTTTTCACACCCCCGAAGACAGTCGGTGCTTCCCATGGTGCTTATCTCCTTCCCAAGGGAAAGGAACCTTGGATATGTTAACTTCAAAGGCCACAGATGGCTTCTAGGCCGGGTGTGAGATTTTTCTCCTTGCGGTTACAGAATGCTTTGAGGAAAGGTGCTTGCTACATTTCTCAGGGTTAGTAAAGCAGGGGTCACAGTAAGATACATCATGGCGTTAGTCATGTCAAGCATTTTTAAGCTACAGTCTGGTTCAAGTAAGTTACACGTCTGACAGGCATCCCTTCAATTTTTGCTTTCATAAGGGTTATAAGCCTCTTACGGTAGAGGAGCACTCTTTAAAGAAGCTCTTGAAGGAGCAATTAAACCTCAAAGACGTTGCTCTGTCTACGGTAACTGAATTGGATTTTCTCCCGATTCATCATCGGGTTTTTTTCCAATCTAAATATAGTTCCTTCTCTGGGAGTAAAATGACTTATTACCACCCGAGGGTGGTGAGTAGGATGTGGCGTCACCCCTCTTTACTTCCATCTACCGTGAAATTAATATTTAACATCTGGTCTGATCATGTGATCATGGTCACTTCCTTCTGTTTCACCCCATGTAAGGTACAGCCGATCTCTCAGTGGCGTATTCAAGATAAAGATCTTCAGAACTTTCTGTTGCAAAGGGAGGTGTCCCAGGTGGTGGATTATTTTCTTATGTTAAAACATGCGGAAGATGTAGTTTTCTGGTGGGAAAAATTGAAACAGGCTATTAAAGAAGTGTGTATTCGAGCCAAAAAGGTGAATTCTTCCATTGAGCTACGAGAATATCACCATGCCATTCAAGGCATTTTAGCTTCACAGTGGAAAAGGGACAAGGGTGTGGAAATTGACATGAATCGTTTGATGTCAACAGACGGTTCAGGATTATCAGATGACTCTTAGGAACCAAAGGAGGTTGAGGACCTTTGCTAGATCATCAGGGCCAGTGCTTTTCCTGGCAGAAAGACAGAATGACAAACACATCTCAGCGACTTAAAGCTTTGAGAGTGACCGAAGATCAAGAACCGGTTACAGTGATCCAGGAAGCTCTAAAGCTCCTCTCTACGTACTACGGCTCGTTCTCTGTCAGAGAACACCGACAGTTTGAAGACTACTTGTCTCAACTCTAAGGAGTGAAACTGAGCTGGAGCCAAGAGGAATTGTCAAGTTTATCTGTCCCCGTCACCGAGGAGGAAGTCATTCAGGCGCTCGCTGTTGGTAAACGGTCATCTGTGCCAGGTCCAGATGGGCTGTCTTATGGTTTTTATAGACACTTTAAAGATTTATTAGTTCTTTTATTAATAGATTTATACAATACTATGTGGACACAACAGCTTGTAGGGAAAAGTTTTTTGCAAGGCCTCATGTCACTTATTTATAAAGGAGGTGATGCTACTTTGATTGCCAATTGGAGACCAATCACAGTCACTAATGTAGATTACAGGATTTTAATGAGGGTTTTGAATACTCAATTGAAGGCTGTGGTGCACAAACTGATTGCTCCAGGTCAGACGAGTGGAGTCCAGGGTCGGAAAATTCCCATATTATTTGTGCTTTTAGAGAAGCCTTTGAAATAGTGAGACAGGAAGGCAAGCACCAGCTACTGCTCCAGATAGACCAAAGTAAGGCTTTTGATAGGATTTCCCATCAGTTCCTTCTGGTCCTTCTTCGTTATTGTGGCATACCGGACTCTTTGGTTGGTTTTATTAGTTTGTTATATAAGGGATCGACAGTACAGCCTTATGTGGAGGGTTTTTGGGGCCCCCAATTTCTTATTGGAAGAGGCCTTAGGGCTGTCCCTTGAGTCCTCTGTTGTATATTTTGAGTTTAGAACCCTTGTTACGGTGTATTAGGAATGATACTTTAATCAAGGGTTTAATCTCAAAACGCTTTCCTAATTTTTGTTTGGTGACTTTGGCACATGCAGATGACTCTTATACCTGGATGGAAGACCTATCAGACTTACAAAGGATGAAGCACCATCTATTGGAATACGAAACAGTCTCAGGGGCAAAGATTAATAGGGAGAAGAGTCATATCTACTTTTTAAATGGAAAAAGGGGCTCAATTTCAACCAAGCCATTAAAATTTGAGAGTGAGGACTCGACGGGAGAAGAGGTCATTAGTACTGACTATGTTAAAATACTAGGGATTAAGTTCTTTCTATCTCAAGAAGGGTGGGAAGAAAACTGGACACAGTGGGCAGGAGTGACAGTTTTGTTAGATAGGTGGAAAGGTTGGAAATTATCAACGTTGCAAAAAGTTAAATACTTTAATACTTATTGTGTTCCGGCGGGGAATTATTTAGCGGGTGTTTTTGTTCCGCCAGAAAATACTGTTAAGGTAGTGATGACAAAGCTCTCAAAATGGTTATTTGGCTTTCCCTTGGCTCGCATTGTATCTTATAGGAAGCAAAGAGATGGAGGCCTCGGTCTGTCACAAATTCATTTATGGTTTCTTGCTAATTTTATTTCTGTTAACTGGGGGACATGGAGGGAAATGCATAATGGAGAAGGGGGCAAAACACAAGATATGCGGGTATGGGAAACTTTTACCACCAGAAGGTTGGACACCCGTTGGGGCCAAGAGTGGTGGGAAAGGGAAAAGCAATGTCCTCGGTTAACAGTGACAGTGACTCACCCCTTTCCAAGGTTTTTGTGTGAGGTAATAAGAGCAATTCAGAAATACAAGGTGAAAGCGGTATGGGTAAAGAGTCTCTGTAAGGGACAAAAGGGATAGACTGGCCAACTTTATTGGGAGATCATGAATCACTTGCTCCTCCAGTGATATGATGAAGGGAGAATGTTAAAAATTAATCTCTCTAATTACCTAAGGTTTCAATCCTTCCCCATCCCTACGTTTCAAGATAAGACGATTCCTTTCTATTTTAGAGATCTGCAATGGCGGGCCTTTCACCAGGTTATTAAAGTGGGCTCTACCAATTTTGGGATTTCACAAGAAAAGAAAAACTGTCCTCGGATGTTATGTCAGCATTTTGTCAACACTATTGGCATCAACGTTTCTGTAGGTGATGTGCCATATGACACCTATTGTCAGTTGGCTAAAGTGGAAATGGTAGCTCATGCGGTTTCCCAATTTTGGCGGTGAGGGGCAAATGGGTGGGGGTGGCAAAGATTCTGAAATGGCCCTTTCTGTTATGGCAAACATGGGAAACAGTAGTTTCTGGTTTAGAGTCTGGCAATTGGTTTGGTCAACCGGGTGAGAGATGGTCCCACGAAGGTGGAGGTAAATGCTTTTGGCCTTCGGGAAAGATTTTCCAAAGCTAAAACTCCATGGTCCATCATTAGGTTGATTAATCTATTGATGATCCACACAATTCTCAGGAATAGATTCACAGAGTCTTGCACGAAACGGAGAACCCCCTTGAAAGAAATTATTTCAGCATTCCTTAAATCTCTAGATAGAATCAGAAGGTGGGAATGGAAAAATCTCAAAGAACCCGTTTGGTGGAAACGTTGGAGGTGGTTTCAGGAGGTTAATCCTCCAGTACCATAGCTTTTGATACTCCTTTATGTTTTTCCCTTTAGGCTGGAAGGTGAAGATCTGACCATGTCAAACTGCTTTGTAAATCTTTCTGTATAGCATTTTCTTTGGTTCTTCTTGCTATTGGAGTGGGGGCTTTTATTTCATACATCGTAACTTTTTTTCATCAATTAGGTTAGGATCTGGAACTGTAGGATAGAGAGGGATTAGGAAATAAATCGTAGGTTTAGAAAATATTTGTTAAATATAATGTTAAATATAATTATAATGTGTATTTTGTATTTTATGATGAAAATTTGTAATGTGTATTTTCTAATGTGTATTTTGTATTTTTGTTATGATAATTTTTTTTTTGATATTTTGAAAAGTTCTAAATAATCTCTGTAATATGGTTTGGATGTTGACAGGTTTATTTAAATAAAAATCTATTTTCCTAACCCTAACTCATGTCCTAACCCTAACCCCTTAACCCTAACCCATCAAGGTTGTCCCGTCCCCACTGCTCTTTGCTCTTGCAATTGAACCCCTAACTATTTCCATTAGACAAAACAACTTAACCAAAGGACTGAATATTAGGAACAATAATTTGAAAATGCTGATGATTTATATCTTACTGAACCCTTTGATTCAATCCAACATCTCCAGATTGCTATTGAAAATTTTGTTCAAGTATCTGATCTTTTAACTAATCAATAGAAATTGATCCTTTATCTCATAAAATTATCACTAGAATTAGTCTCTAAATTAGGAACCTCATATTCATTCAAATGGGTCTCATCATCCTGGACATCACAAGCTCTGAAAATTCCTTTGAATTTGGACAATCTTTTGAAATGCAACTTGCTAGAGTTCCAGGAAAATATTGTTCCCTAATAAAACAATGAGGAAAATTTAACTTTTTCATGGGCTGATCAGTATAATTTATTTCCCCAAAATTCCTTTACTACTTCAAGACACTTCCTATTTCAATTCTATTTTAAGGAATGGCAAAATACTGCTAATTCTTTTCTTTGGGCAAGTAAGACACTGTGAAATTCATTTAATATTCTTTGTAGATCATTCATTTATGGTGGTTTAATTATTTTGGCTTGAAATCTTACTATGAAACAGCTCATATCCAATATAATCAAAATGGTTCAATTGAATTCAAAAAGAGTCTGGATTCATAATCTCACATTTCCTGAACTGTTTTTGTAAATTATTTGGAATCAACCATTGGAAAGATCTCCTGATATAAATTTAAGCCGCTTGTTTTATTCCTCTCTTAAAGTTTAAATAAATACAGATTTTTACCTAAAGATTCCTTATTCTTTCCTCAACCTAGATTGGTTCAAACCAAGACAAGATAGGTCTTTTACTCACACTTGGAGGAAAGCTGGTTTAATTAGGCTTTTTGATATTTCCAATAAGAGAGGTTTACTAGTGAAAAGTCAATTGGATGAATCCCTTAACACATTGCCTTAGTTTAACTACTTTCAATGAAATCATCTAGCTATCAGTTTACAACTCCATAAATTACGTAACAGAGCATTTACTCTTTTTTGAACAGATTCTGAAATGAGTTAAGATTAACTGAGGTATTATTTAAAAGGCATACAAACTGCTGATTGACAGTTAAAATAGCCAGTTTCAAGAAACAATGACTGACTGTAATCTGTCTGTTTGTCAGAACTCAATGAACTTCAAACGGATCCCATACTCAGTTGCAAAGCTAGGATTTTATTGAAGAGAACTAGGTGCTGGAAAAGGCAAGATAACAGTAATGGCGAGAGCCAGCATCAGCTTGATTTTATACACGTAAAGCAAACATCTCACAAAGCCACAATTCACATTGTCGGAGCGCCCCATTTTCCCCCCTCTGCATCAATATGGCTCCCACAGCGGCGTCGGAGGCGTCGCATTGGACCACGAAGGGCTTTAGTTCGTCAGGGTGTGCCAGCACGGGTTCGGAGGTGAAGAGGCGTTTTAGCTCAGTGAAAGCTTTTTGGCACTCCGGCGTCCACGTTAGGCGTGCGCCGGGTTTTTTAGCCTCGTCACCTTTTCCCTTGGTTTTGAGGAGTTCTGTAAGGGGGAGCATGACCGTGGCGAACCCCTTTATGAAGTCGCGGTAAAAGTTAGCGAACCCGATAAAACTTTGTAATTGCTTGCGGGTTCGAGGGGGTTCCCAGTCTAACACCGCTTGGACCTTTGCGGGGTCCATGGACAATCCCTCCCCCGACACCCGGAAGCCCAAATAATCAAGCTCGGTCTTGTGGAATTCACATTTCGACAGTTTGGCATACAGTTTGTGTTTACAAAGGGTGCTTAACACTTTTCTGACCAAAGGCACATGAGACTTTAGATCTTGTGAATAGATAATGATGTCATCAAGGTACACCACCACCCCCTTGAACAGGAAGTCCCGCAGCACTTCATTGATAAAGTTCATAAAAACGCCCGGGGCTCCCTGTAGCCCAAACGGCATGACAAGGTATTCAAATTGTCCCAGTGGGGTGTTGAAGGCGGTTTTCCATTCGTCCCCCTCTTTGATGCGAACGCGAAAGTACGCGTCCCGGAGGTCGAGTTTGGTAAATATTTTCCCCCTTGCTACAGTGTTTAACAAGTCCTTTATCAACGGGATCAGGTAGGCGTTGGACATGGAAATCCCGTTTATCGCACGAAAATCTGTGCAAAGTCTAAGCGACCCGTCCTTTTTCTTTCGGAATAGCACGGGGGCGGCATGGGGGGCTGTGGCCGGTCGAATGAAACCACGCTTTAGATTTTTGTCCAAAAACTTTCGGAGTTCCGCCTTCTCCGCCCAACCCATGGAGTACAGTTTCGCTTTGGGAAGCTGCTGCCCGGGGATTAACTCAATGGCGCAGTCTGTAGGGCGGTGGGGCGGTAGCTCATCCGCTTCCTTCTCGCTAAATGCCAGTTTTAAGTCTCGGTACTCCTTGGGGATGGAGGCGACTTCCTCAAGTGTGAGGCACGCCCGCATGTTTTGGGGGGGAGCGTGCGGCCCCCATTCGGGGCGCCAGTGGTGATGCTCGCACCTCCAATCTGGGAACCGGACGATCTGTTCCTCCCACCTTATGTCGGGTTGGTGGCGGGCGAGCCAGGCTGAGCCAACTACCACGTCGAAAGAGCAGGAGGGGGCAATTACGAAAGTCTCAATTCCCCAATGCTCCTCGGTCCCTACCGGGACCGCCTGAGTTTCTAAAACACATGGTTCCCCCCTCATGGGCCCCCCGTCCATTTGCTGGAACTGCATCGGTTGTGGCAGGGGCGAAGTGGCTAATCCCAGCGCCTCAACTAGGCGGGGGGTGATCAAGTCCCTGTTACACCCTGAGTCGATTAGTGCTCGGGCGTGCATGAATCTCTTTAGGTTCGGGTTTAGGAGGGTAACGGCCATAAAAAGTAAACCCCCAGTTGCTCTCACCGTGAGGAGTGCCGGCTGTTGCTGGACCTGCTTTGCGGCACCCATTAAAGCAGGTCGCTGTCGTTTCCCGCCGACTCGGTGTCGTCCGACTCCTCGGTCGATTCTTCGACTGCCGCCAGGCTGGTGGTAAAATCCTCGTCAGTCGCCAAGGAAGTGGCGACGGAGCCCCGACTGGGCTCCTTCGATCGGCTGCTCTTCTTCTTCTTCGGGCCCGGGGTGGTTGGCCGCGCCGTGGGTGGTGTGGATCCCGCTTTCCCAGGGCAGTTAGCAGCAAGATGATTTGGGTCCCCGCATTGGAAGCATTTGCGGGCGGGAGACGGGGTGGAGGTCGTCGGGGCCTTCTTCCCTTCCGATTTAGTTGGGGTGTGTTTGGCTCCCTTCCTCGCTAGTTGCTGTCTCCTCATCCCCACGTGTTGGAGGTTGGTTTCCACCTCCCCGGCCAGTTGGATCCAGCCGACCAGCGTATCGGGCCTCCCCTGACTGTAACAGCGGTCGAGGATGCTTGGATTCAGCCCGTTGATGAACGCGGTGTATTTCATGACCTCGTTCCATCCCCTTGCTGCCGCGCAGTACCCCAGGAATTCGGTGGCGTACTCGCGGGTGGAGCGGTTGCCCTGTTCGATGCGTTGGAGGGCAGCGACCGCCTTCTCTTCCCGTAAAGGATCTCCATACTGGCGGAGCATCGCGTGCAGGAACCCTGCCACGGTGGCTAATTCGGGCTTTCTTCCCATGAAAAGCCCCACGTACCACTTGCGGGCCGCCCCTCTCAGTCGAGACGCGATGTGGTACACTCGGCTGGCCTCGGTAGGGTAGTCGGCACCCCAGTGGGTGAAGAACGTGTCGCACTGAATAGTAAAGTACTCCACGTCCTCCGGGTTCCCATCGAACGTAATCTTCAACTCTCTTCCCCGGCCCTCGGCCCCACCAGGCGCTCGCGGCACCCCAGGCGGCGGCGCGGGGCCCGGTAGGGCCGGCGGGATCGGGACGGCCGGTGCAGGCGGCGCCGGGGCGGCCGGGGCCCCTGGTACAGGTGGCGCCGGTGGTGCCGGGGCGGCTGGAGCCGGCGGAGCCGGAGGTGCCGGGGCTGCTGGGCCCACTGGGGCCGGCGGCGCCGGGGCAGCCGGAGCTTGCGGAGCGGGGGCCGGCGGGGCGACGGGCGGTTGCCCCAGTGGCAGCACTCCATACGGTATCCCCAGGACCGCGGTTTGCAAAGTGCGGAGCTGGTCGTGGATAGCGCCCAGGTTCTGCTGCATCTCCTCGGCCATCGTCACGCGGGAGCGGTGCACATCGCCGTGGATCTCCCGCACCCAGTCGAATAATTCGTTGCGGAGGGTCCGGATCGGGTCTTCCCCCCCTCGGGGCTCCGTACCCTCCGCCTGGCCCTCGTCGTCGTCTCCTGCCCCTCCTTCGCCCAACATGCTTCGGTACCGCTGCTCCGCGGCGTCGATTGCTGCCGTGGACTTCCGTGGGCTCCAGGTTCGCGGGGCCGGGAAAGCGGCGTCGACCGAGAAGGGCGCTGGAACCTTAATTTTGCGTCGGACCCCCGTCACGTTTGGGTCGAGTGGCGGGTCCTCCGATGGGGTGGTGGGCTCTCCGTCGTCTGGTACTTTTGCCGCCATCGGGCCAAGCCTCCAGTACAGATAAGCCACGAACAATGGGATTACTGTTATAATGTCAGAACTCAATGAACTTCAAACGGATCCCATACTCAGTTGCAAAGCTAGGATTTTATTGAAGAGAACTAGGTGCTGGAAAAGGCAAGATAACAGTAATGGCGAGAGCCAGCATCAGCTTGATTTTATACACGTAAAGCAAACATCTCACAAAGCCACAATTCACATTGTAGGGCGCAGCTGTCTTCTCACCATCACTATCAGTAGAGAGGATGCCTCCCTACTTCGAAGGCCATGCTGTTCGGCTTCAAAGGGTCCCAGTGTGAGAATGTGCAGAGACAAGACATAATTCATTCTACAGCCCCAAATATTTTGGATACCAGTGGGGCAAGGTTAATTACTATTCAGGCACTCTGGGTTAGACAGAGGTTACAACATGGAGTCAGTTTGGTTCAGTTATAATATAACTCTAAGACACAGTAAAACTACCATACAGCATTGGTCACATTATAGGGGACCAGCAGCAAAGATACAAGTTCTGACACTGTTTTGGAAGATAACTGGAATGTTATTTTGAGATCCTCCATTTTTACCTCTGCTACTATTAGCACTAGGATTCATTCTTACAAATTTTTAAATGGTGGTATCTTATCCCCCACCCCCGGTCAATTATTCCACATGAAGCAGTTGTCTTCACCACTTTGTTGGAAGCAGTGTGGTGAAGTAGGATCCTTTGATCACTGTTGGTGGTGGTAAGTCAGACATAAGTTTTGGGTTTCAGTATTGGATAACATTTATCAGGTATCAGGTTATGAAATCTCACTTAAACGCAAATTATTATTCTTAAATTTTTGGCAAGATCTTACTGTACTGAAGATTAGAAGAAAACCAATTTCAATCCTATCAGTAGTGGTAAAAGTTGCCATTGCTTCAAAATGAAAAACTAACTCAGCTCCTAAGATATGCCTTTGGTTTGATAAAGTTTGGAATATATATACGATTGATAAGATTACTGATTGTTTATTACAATCTGAGCATTTTCCTAGATCGTCTGATTTCACTGAGAAATGGTTTCCTGTACTAGAGTTTGTCATCTCATGATATTATTCCAGAGAAAATTAAGTCTCTCAACTTAATATTCTAATCTTGTGTTGCCATTTGTTATTAAGAAGCTCTTGTTATTGTAACTATGTTGCTTACAGCCTTTTATCTGATGCTGTTAAATTGTAAGTTGGATATGATTTTTGACATGACTATCACTACCTTCCCTATATCAGTAGCCTACATGTTTTATTAGTGTTTGTTAAATGTTCTAATCATATGTCTCTAATTTTTGTGCTTATTTTGAATCCAACAAACTGTTGTTTAAAAAAAACAATTCAGGGAGTCAGAAAAATGCTGTACATAGTTCAGAACTTAACCTTGAAAAGAAACTTAACCTTGAAAAGAAATTTCATCAATTTCTAGTTATGTTTCAAAGTATTACACCAAGAAGTTAGAAAGGTGATAGTTGGACGTGTTCTGAGGCTATGGTTTATACTGGTCACCTGCTATAGCAGCTGAGATGTATTTACACCCTTTCAAATTCCAAAAAGTGAATTTGATTTATACACATTACTAGGATTTATTTGAACACAGGATTTCTCAGTTCTGAGGGTAAACTGTAAAACCAAGATATACTTGCAGTGCCATCCAAAGCAATTATACCCAAGTTCTTTGACCTCAATATGCTTAGGCAGCTGTAACTCTGTTTCAGTTTGCACTTTATAAGCATCCCCCAGCTTATTGAGCCTGCACATCTAGAATTTTGAGAAAGTGAAGCAGGGCTGAGATAAAATATATTAAATAAGGTAAACTGAAAGCCATTAATTAGGCACAAGGGCGAGGAAACAAAAGGGCAAAGAGATTTTAAAAGTGCTTGCTAGGTGTCTCTGTGAAATAATCCTTCTAGATTGCAAAAGTAGGGGAAAGGACGTTTGTAGAAGCATAAGGCAGCAAAAGAGGAAGTTAATCTTTGACCCACCGCAACTGCCGAAAAGAGGAGCTAGAAGCTTGCTGGAATAAGCATTGAGTAATATACCTTGGAAAATCTTGGGATCAGGTCAAAGGAGCAAATGTGTTTTTATGAAGGAAATTGCTGCAAGAATGTTAGCAACATCAATGCCATGTATGGAAAGACCCTCCCTGTCTCCTCCTTGTTCCTTTAGTAATATGACGCTTGTAATGCTGTATAGGATGTGGGGTTGTCCTTTCCTGTAATTGGGCAAATGTTTACTGGAAGTGATTGTCTGTGACTATAAAACTGTAGACCTTCCTGCAATCGGGGCTCCCAGATGTGTTCAGACATGAGTCTAGTCTGGGGTCTGTGTACACGTTAAATAAACAGCTGTTTCTTCCTGATTTTGCCTGTGGCCTTGCTTCTGCCTGACCACCAGCAGCTAAGGTTGCTGCTACAAAAGGATAGTGGATTCCACCACAAAATGGCTGCCACAAGGACCACTCACAAACTTTAGGAAGTTCTGAGCCCAGTGTCATCCTATGATACCATTTCTGAATGAGCACTCCCTGCAGATGCAAGGGTTATTTCCCTTTGACTCTTTGAAAGCACCACCTGCACTGGGAAAAATGAGGAAAGCCAAGACAGACTCTAATTGGCTTCCAAAGAAAGGGAGGGGTTTGGTTCCTCTATGGCCACAGTGAGAGGTTTCTAAGCCTAGAGCAATACGAAAAAATACTACATCTATGACCAAGCCAAGGGCAAACACCTATGACATGCCTGCCTGCTCAGCACATCACTTATCATCCACCTTCTAAGGCAGGAGTGGGGAACCTATTTTCTGCCAAGGGCCATTTAGATATTTATAACATCATGCGCGGGCCATACAAAATTATCACTTAAAAAACAATGCTCTGCCAAGGGAGAACAATTCAGACCAGCAAAATTAGTGCAGATAATTGTTTTTATTTAAAATCATGTGGGGCGAGGCTAATTTGGCGTATCCCCCGACACACACCTGCTGCCCTAGACAAATGCCTAGGCCCAGGCTTTTTTTGTAGAAAAGTCCAACAGGAGCTCATTACCAGATTAGACCACATCTCCTAATATTAGCATATTAGGTCACACACTCATTAGCATATCAAGCATACCATCTGGGACAATCAAGTGCAAATTGAACTTGTGGTAGCTTGTTGCTTGAATTTTAACTGCCCCATATACTCAACTCTATTGAGACTTAATTTGCTCCCAAGGAACTTAAGCCCTTTCCCCTACTCCCTTCCCCACTAATCTGCTTCTCCTCACATAGAATCCTGAGAAGTCCACTCTCTTTCTCTCTCATACCAGTGCAGGGTGGTTCCACAAATAAAATACCAGTTTGAGTTCCCTGGTAATACAGCATTTAATTAAAAATAAATCCAGACACACCAAGATGTGGTTGAAAGACAATATTCTACAAATGCTTATTTCTAATATTTAAGGATCAGAAATGGGGATTAATTGCACCCAATGCATGGCAGAATTTCTCCCACCTCTTGGCTGCATTGAGAAATGTAATCCCATCATCTTGTGTGTTTAAAAGCACAGGAACACCTGCCACCCCCATTTAAGATGTGAAGGCCTGCACAGGAAAACCAAGCTGCCTGTAAGGCAGTTCATTTTTCTTCTGCTACTCTACTTTTGGAAGTAGAGTCTGCTCAGCTGCTATCTCTTTTTCTACTGTTTATTCATTTTGTTTTCATTGTATATTTGGGCTTTAGCTGTCTGACATTTTACGACGTGAATGCTGCAACGATATATTATCCATTGCTCTAGAAATTCATACTGCAAGGTGATAGAAAAATCTCCTAACTAATTTTAGATATTGAACAGGACATCTTTTTTTAAAATCATACACCCAGTTTTCAATAGGGTACTACAGGGACTCTCTTCTGTAACTTAAAAAGCTGCTTCCTGCCACTATGAAAGACAGCTGAGAGATGTATGGCTTGGCAGCAGAAAGCTCAGGGACCCAAGCTACTCAAAGCTCATTCTGTGCCTGTCGTTTTTCAGTGTCTCGCTCAGTTCAGGAATGTCGCTGATATATGAGAAGTGACAGCTTATAGCATGTGCTGTAGAAGTGAAAGTAGATCTGGAGGTTAGATGATCTAGATGACAGCAGGTGGCTGGGTGCCAGAGGTATTGCATCAGCCAGCAGAGTCAGCATGACACAGCAAGTTGCTGATTGGCTGTCCAATGTATAAATGTACAGAGTAACTATGGTGTGTGTGGGTTAATGGAGTTGGAGTTGCAGCGGAGCTTATTGTCAGTGAGAAGAGTGATTGGAGTTTAAATAAATGTATATAGTGGTTTTACAGCTACTGTGTACAGCCTTCATTCTTGCATCGCTAAGAATCACCCTCTTGGACTCTAAGCGCATCGACAGGGTTATGGGCCCAGCACGCTTCTGCTGCGCCTAGAAGACCTGAGAGAGGTGGTAAAGAAAGGACGCGGAGTTGCTCCAGAAGCTGCCTAGGAGGTGAGACCAGCAGTGGCTGAAAGGAGTCTGAGCAGGATGGCTACAGCAGCAGCTACCGTGCTGGTGGAGAAGCTCACCACTACCAACTACAACACCTGGTCACTGAGGTTAGAGCATTTCCTGAAGAGAGAGGGGCTTTGGGACTGTGTGTCAGCTCCTCCCGCTGATCCCACGCCGGCAGAGGCCGTTCAGGACCAAAAGAACCTACTAGGGGTGGGGCGATCCTGGATTTGGTCCTAAGTAATGCCCAAGACTTGGTGAGAGATGTAAAAGTGATCGCGCCACTTGGGAGCAGTGACCATAATGTTATTGATTTCACCGTTTGTATAAATAGGGAGTTGCCCCAAAAGACCGCCACAACCACGTTTAACTTTAAAAGGGGTAAATTCTCTGAGATGAGGAGGCATGTGAGGAGGAAACTGAAAGGAAAGGTAAATACAGTCAAAACCCTTGGGGAAGCTTGGACACTATTTAAAACTATAATCCAAGAAGCTCAAATAAAATACATACCACAAGTTAGGAAAGGCACAAACAGGTATAAGAAAAGGCCTGCATGGTTAACAAACAAAGTAATGGAAGCTGTAAAAGGTAAGAAAGACTCCTTTAAACGGTGGAAAACCAGTCCAAGTGAGATTAATGAAAGGGAACACAGGCTGTGGCAAATCAAATGCAAGACTGTGATCAGGCAGGCAAAAAGGGACTATGAGGAGCATATTGCAAAAAACATAAAGACCAACAATAAAAATTTCTTCAAATATATTAGAAGTAGGAAACCAGCCAGGGAGGCAGTGGGGCCCTTGAATGACCATGGGGTAAAAGGATTACTGAAGGAGGATAGGGAAATGGCTGAGAAGCTGAATGCATTTTTTGCCTCCGTCTTCACTGTGGAAGATGAGAACTTTTTGCCCACCCCTGAACCACTAATGTTGGAAGGGGTGTTGAAAGACCTGAGTCAGATTGAGGTGACAAAAGAGGAGGTCCTACAACTAATACACAAATTAAAAACTAATAAGTCACCGGGTCCAGATGGCATACATCCGAGAGTTCTGAAAGAACTCAAAGTTGAACTTGTGGATCTTCTAACAAAAATCTGTAATCTTTCATTGAAATCTGCCTCCGTTCCTGAGGACTGGAAGGTAGCAAATGTCACCCCCATCTTTAAAAAGGGTTCCAGAGGAGATCCAGGAAATTACAGGCCAGTCACTCTGACTTCAATACCGGGGAAGGTGGTAGAAACCATTATCAAGGACAGAATGAGTAGGCACATTGATGAACACGAGTTATTGAGGAAGACTCAGCATGGGTTCTGTAGGGGAAGATCATGCCTCACTAACCTGCTACATTTCTTTGAGGAGGTGAACAAACATGTGGACAAAGGAAACCCGATACATGTTGTTTACCTTGACTTCCAGAAAGCTTTTGATAAAGTTCCTCATCAAAGGCTCCCTAGAAAGCTTGAGAGTCATGGGGTAAAAGGACAGGTCCTCTTGTGGATCAAAAACTGGCTGAGTAATAGGAAGCAGAGGGTGAGTATAAATGGGCAGTCTTCGCAGTGGAGGACGGTAAGCAGTGGGGTGCCACAGGGCTCGGTACTGGGTCCCATGCTCTTTAACTTATTCATAAATGATTTAGAGTTGAGAGTGAGCAGTGAAGTGGCCAAGTTTGCGGATGACACAAAATTGTTCAGGGTGGTGAGAACCAGAGAGGATTGTGAGGAACTCCAAAGGGATCTGTTGAGGCTGGGTGAGTGGGCGTCAACATGGCAGATGCGGTTCAATGTGGCCAAGTGCAAAGTAATGCACATTGGGGCCAAGAATCCCAGCTACAAATACAAGTTGATGGGGTGTGAACTGGCAGAGACTGACCATGAGAAAGATCTTGGGGTCGTGGTAGATAATTCACTGAAAATGTCAAGACAGTGTGCGTTTGCAATAAAAAAGGCCAATGCCATGCTGGGAATTATCAGGAAGGGAATTGAAAACAAATCAGCCAGTATCATAATGCCCCTGTATAAATCAATGGTGCGGTCTCATTTAGAGTACTGTGTGCAGTTCTGGTCGCTGCACCTCAAAAAGGATATTATAGCATTGGAGAAAGTCCAGAAAAGGGCAACTAGAATGATTAAAGGGCTGGAACATTTTCCCTATGAAGAAAGGTTGAAATGCTTAGGGCTCTTTAGCTTGGAGAAACGTCGACTGCAGGGTGACATGACAGAGGTTTACAAGATAATGCATGGGATGGAGAAAGTAGAGAAAGAAATACTTTTCTCCCTTTCTCACAATACAAGAACTCGTGGGCATTCGATGAAATTGCTGAGCAGAAAGGTTAAAACGGATAAAAGAAGAAGATGATATTGGATTTATATCCCGCCCTCCACTCCAAAGAGTCTCAGAGCGGCTCACAATCTCCTTTACCTTCCTCCCCCACAACAGACACCCTGTGAGGTGGGTGGGGCTGGAGAGGGCTCTCACAGCAGCTGCTCTTTCAAGGACAACCTCTGCCAGATCTATGGCTGACCCAAGGCCATGCTAGCAGGTGCAAGTGGAGGAGTGGGGAATCAAACCCGGTTCTCCCAGATAAGAGTCCGCACACTTAACCACTACACCAAACTGGCTCTCCAGGAAGTACTTCTTCACCCAAAGGGTGATTAACATGTGGAATTCACTGCCACAGGAGGTGGTGGCGGCCACAAGCATAGCCACCTTCAAGAGGAGGTTAGATAAAAATATGGAGCAGAGGTCCATCAGTGGCTATTAGCCAGTGTGTGTGTGTGTGTGTGTGTGTGTATTTGGCCGCTGTGTGACACAGAATGTTGGACTGGATGGGCCATTGGCCTGATCTAACATGGCTTCTCTTATGTTCTTAAAGGCTCTAGCCACTATCATACTAAGCGTTTCAGACAACCAGCTGGTGCATGTCCATGGGCACCAGACAGCAAAGGAGGCTTGGGAAGCTCTCAAGGCTGTGTATGTACAGAAGTCAGCAGGTTCGCTGATATCCCTGTGTAGGAGGCTCTACAGGAAACGTATGCTGGCCGGGGAGTCGATGAGGGACCACCTCGATGGTATGTCTACCTGTTTCCAAGAGCTAGAAGCAAGGGGTAAAGCGGTGGCTGAGGAAGATAAAGTCTACATAATATTAAGCTCTCTGGACGAGAGATATGATATGCTGGTAATAGCGTTTGAAGTGCAAGATGCCGACAAGCTAACTTTGCCTTACGTGACTGGCAAACTCCTGGCAGAGGAACAAAGGCAGCTGGAAAGCAAGAAAGAGCATACTCACCGCAAAGAAGAAGATAAGCAGAGGTCTGTGGGGGCTGGTTCCAGCTGGCAAGCCAAAGAGGAGGAGAGAGCCTTGCAAGTGCGGAGGAAACGTTGTTATTTGTGCAACCAGCTCGGACATTTGCGAAGGTCTTGTCCACAGCAGCAGAGAAAGAGCCGGCAGCAGTCTTCAAGGACACCTCAGGCAACTCTGGTAAGAACTGGTCCGGGACTACAGAGTGTGCCCTGGGTTGTCGACTCTGGGGCTACGCAGATTTTTTGCTGCCAGGAAGAACAGCTGCAGGACTGCAGACCAGCTGGGCAGAAAACAGTAAGCTTGGCTGACAGGTGACAAGCAGACGTGCTTTGCCAAGGCACGGTCTATTTTCCTGGACTTAATCACACTTTTGATAATGTATTGTGTATGCCAGAGCTAGAGACCAATTTGTTGAGTGTCTCCGTCCTGGCAACAGCTGTGTTCACAGTACTGTTTGATAACAAGGGCTGTGAAATCTCAAAGCAGGGTAAACGACTGGCTAAGGGAATACTAAAAGCTAATGTGTATGAGCTTGTGCAAACAGTGGGGAAGGCACAAACTGTGTGGAATAAACAGCCACACAGCAGGGTGCATTCACCGCTTGCATAGAAGGCTGGGCCACGCCAGCTATAACACAATTAATAAAACCCTGGAGATACTGCAGGGAGTAAAAGTTGATAAATGTAATGCATTCCTAGATTGTAACATTTGTAAGGAAGCCAAGTCAAAGTCATTTCCATCGTCTAGAAGGAGTGAACGTGTGTCTGAGAGACCGCTCCAACTAAAACATGCAGACCTGGTGGGGCCGTATGCACCCAGTGTTTCTAAGAATAGGTTTGCTTTGGTTCTGGTCGATGACCACAGCAGATTTGCGTGGGTGTACGCTATTAAGCATAAAAGCGATGTGTGTGCAACTTTTAAGTACTGGGCTAAAAGAGTACAAAAACAATTAAATGCAAAAATAGCCTCACTTCAAACAGATCAGGGGGGTGAATTTCTAAGCAAAGACTTTGCCAACTATCTGAGGCAAGAGGGCATAAAACACAGAGTTGCCAATGTTTCCTCTCCGTGGAAAAACGGGGTCGTTGAACAGAGAGCAGGGGTACTCCAGAATATCTGCCATGCTTTACTGGAGGATAGTGGTTTAAAGCTGGCATACTGGGGTGAAGCCTTGAAAACGTCCTGTTACAGCTCTAACCATTTGTGGATGGAGGCTCTAAATGACATACCCTACAGGGTCCTATATGGGAGAAAGCCAAGCCTGGATCACCTTAGAATTTTCGGATCTAAGGCATGGGTAAACATTCCTCTAGATAAGAGGAGGAAGGGAGGTGCAAAAAGCAGAAAACTTGTGTTCGTGGGGTATCAGAACGGCATGAAGTCTTATAGATTTGTGGACGGTAATGACATAATAAAACTGAGTAGGTCTGCCTCGTTTTGCGAGCATGAGAATTGGTCCAAAATACATGCCAATGAAATGCCCAAAGAAACTAGGCTGCAACTGTCTCTGGAAAGTGAGGAGGGGCAAAAGCCAGAAAGCAAGCAGGCTCTCTCACTGAAGCAGGAGAAGGACAGTGCAGGCAGCATTAAGCAGCAGGAGACTTCTGAGGCTGTAAAAGATGAGCCGGTTGAAATCAGAGTCTCTGCAAGAGTAAATAAAGGTGTACCGCCCAAAAGATATGGTTATGATACTGACAAATTATCTGGGCAATGGAAATTGTTTGCCTGATGGACAGCCCAGGGGCTGTGTGAGTGCACCGGATTTAAATGTGGATACTTCTTTCACAAAGGAGGAAGGAGGTTATACATATGTGTATGATGATAACCCTAAAACGTATCCTAGTGTGCTGGAACTGCTGTATGGCAAGTCTCCTAGAGAACAGGGAGACACATAAGCAAAAGCCTGGAAAGAGAGGCTTTAAGCAGTAACTAATTAAAAGGGTTCAAATGTGCAAATGAATACATGCTGGAATGTAAAAGAAATGTTGTAACATTACACAAACTTACTGCTTCAAAATGTGTATTAAGCTGTAACTGCAAAATGTGATTGTAAAACTGAAGTGTGAACAATTCCAAACTGTAACTGTTAAGCTAAATGTAAAAACTGAAAGCTGTAAAAATATGTATTGAAAGAGAATGTACGTCTGTACTAAACTATATGATAACTATGCTCAGTCTGGGAGGCAAGCCAAGCAAAGATAAGGGGAGTGCTCAGTCTGGGAAGAGAGCCAACTGAGGAGATATGGTCAGTCTGGGAAATGAGCCAACTGATAAGAATGTACTTGCAGGATAATTAGCAAGTGGAGCGAAATGTGTGTGTGTTAACACAAGAGTTCAGGGAATGAAATGCTGAACTGTAACCAAATGTATATATGGAAAGAAATGTAACTAAATGTAATAATGGTAATATGAACAATATGAATATGGAATATTGTAATGTATGGATTACAGCACAAGCCTATAACCTGAGGAGGGGTGTCGCTGATATATGAGAAGTGACAGCTTATAGCATGTGCTGTAGAAGTGAAAGTAGATCTGGAGGTTAGATGATCTAGATGACAGCAGGTGGCTGGGTGCCAGAGGTATTGCATCAGCCAGCAGAGTCAGCATGACACAGCAAGTTGCTGATTGGCTGTCCAATGTATAAATGTACAGAGTAACTATTGTGTGTGTGGGTTAATGGAGTTGGAGTTGCAGCGGAGCATATTGTCAGTGAGAAGAGTGATTGGAGTGTAAATAAATGTATATAGTGGTTTTACAGCTACTGTGTACAGCCTTCATTCTTGCATCGCTAAGAATCACCCTCTTTGACTCTAAGCGCATCGACAAGGAAGGATGTGCACAGAACTGTTTTGCTGGGTCCTGCACACCCTTTATTTTTACCCCCTTCTGACTGCACAGAAGTCTTATTGACTTCCCACTGCAATAAAAATGCACAGAATGGAGAATGATGAACTATGAAAGGAGGACACAGTGACATTTTTATTGTGATAAATATGAGATCAAAGGTTTGTTTAGGTCACGCTGAAAGTGGTTGTGAACTCTACAATTAATGTATAGCATTCAAAAAAAGGCAGAATCAGATAACGATCCAGAAGTGCACTGCAAAGGAACGTACTGATTGATCTTGCTTACACAAAATGTCAAAGTAACTTTAATTTCGATTTATATTTTGAATACAATAGCTTGCAGCAAGCATTTCCCCAAATGCTCAAGGTGGATCAATATTTATGGGGGAGGGAAATCTAGCTTTTGCAGGAGACTGCTTTTGAGACATAAAAATAATGTCCCTTGCCACCAATATTGATAGTTTATGGAACATGATAACAGCAATATCATCAAAATCATTCAAGAAAACAACTTCATGTCTAATGAATGCAGAGAAACAGAAATGGCCTTATCTGGCTTACGCTGGGGAGGACAGAGCATTAAGTCGAATCCTTACCTCACATTACCTAAAGCAATGCAACCTTGAATTCATTTTACTCACCAATCCTTCCCTTTAGTACCCATACACATTTTGATCTGTAGAATCTCCATTCCCTTTCTTTCCCAATAAGCTTTGCTCCTTGAAAGCCTAGCAAAGTTATTCCAGTGTTCACACTAAAAAAAAAATCACTAATTATACACACAGCTCCTCTCAAATACTAGTGCCACCATAAGTATGGACTTATGACCAGATCCTAAACATGTCTACTCAGATGTCCCACCATGTTAGAGAGGACTTGCTTCCTACTTAGGCTGCTTAGGCTTCCAGCCTTAATCAGTGGATTCCTCATAGTGCGCATACCCGCTAGCGTAGGTTCTTCCTAAATTCAAGTTGCTGAATAAGTCAGCAGCTTCCGTTTCCAGATCCTTCCCTCCTTCCTCATGGTCATCGTCTTCCTCATCATCCTCTGCTTCATATTCATCGTACTCCTCATCATGATCACCAGCATCTCCATCTTTGCCAGTGGAGAGGTTCTTCCAATAGGCATCATAGCCAGAAGCCCCATCGGCATCCTCACCTCCTGCCTGTCGACCAAATCTGAGCGAACGTGCTGTAGAAGCAAATGGCAGAAAGGTTCACAAATTGCCTTTTTGTTTGTTACTATCCACCATGGAGAGTTTGTGGTAAACAGCACTTACAATACTGTGACAAGGCAGTCCTATAACTATTTCCACATAATTAATTTTGTCACTTCCTGAGCCAAGACAAAAATGTTTGAGCCAGAGGCTAAAAAACTGTGAGCACACTAACTCAGCTTAGATGGAACAATGGACCCAAGTATACATTGTAAATTCAAACTAAAATTAAAAACTTGTTTTAACTTTGGTGCCTGCTGGACAAAATAAATTCTCTTCCCTATTGTAAAGGGAGACAAAAGGGGATAAATGACGGGAATACGTTCCTCATCTGTAAAGCGTTCAGAAGAGTGCTCCAGATGCAGTAAGCAGGAGCACGCCAGACCCAATATAACAAATGCACTCCCTCAGGTTTTGATAGGATTTAACTCTCTCTCCAGCCAAACCCTTAAAAAGCTCATTTATCATCATAAGTTCTAAATAACTTGCAATGGGATACTGGAAATCAGAACGTGCTATTAGTTTGGTTGTTTTCAGCCTAAGTCACAGATACCCGCTGCATCTCCAAAGCTTCTAATGTCTCTGACAAACACTCATCACATGGGGAATTATAAAGTACAGCAGCAAGTGCAGAAATCTCCCAGAGTCTTGCTGGGGGAGGAAAGGGAAGCTGTGCAGTCCTTGAGCTTGTTTGATCAGGCCTAGAAGCCTCTATGGCTACTCTTTTGCACCTCAATCATTTATCTCCTTCGGGGCTCAGATGATGGTGAGAGACTTCTAAGTTATTCCCCGAAAATCTCAACATGAAATGCGTACGTGTTATGAAAATGCTTATCATGCTGCAGTACTGAGAGAGATAGACAGGTTTTTTTAATCCCCTTCCGTGTGCAAACTTACTCGACATGCTCAGATCTTTGGTCTGCTGTGTTTCATGGCCACACTTTGGGCAGGGAGGCTCACGTCCCTTTTCTTGTTTGAAAACCTTGCTCCGGGTGTGATCATCACAGAAACAAGCCTGCAGGGAATAGAGAGTGGGGAAAAGAAAACACAAGAATGTGTAATCAGAAGAAAATAAGCTGCTGCAAGACCCACACACACCCCTCAAAGGGGGAGGGGAAATCAGAAGTCAACAGACTGCCAAAGATGAGAGGAATAGTGATGAGATAAGAACATAATCTACTTTAGGGGTTCCTAACATGGCACCCATGGTTGCCACAGTGTCTCTTGTGTTTTTGATGTTTATGGTATAATGCAGACAGTGCTATGCAAACAGCAGAATAATATTCTAATAACACAGTGGGATTTGTTTCTGATCTAGCTGGAACTTCTGTTGAAATCATCATATCTTCCCAGGTTGAATATAGTTTGATAATTCAGGCATAAAGTAATAATATCACTACATCAAATTTTGCTCACTTCTCAAAATCTGGCCATCAAAATCTCTCCTCTTATTGAATACATGTGCCAGGAGCTCCCACCAGCCCTTCAGCACTGTCATGGCTACACATGCTGGTAGGAGAAGGGCTTGTGCTTTAAAGGGGACAGTCAGAAGAGGGAGCATTTTCCCTTTGTTTTGCATAAGTGAATTAGAGGTCTGCAAAATGAAGACAAATAATGCTAGATGAGGATTTCTTTGCTAGTTCAATATGTATACTTATTGTGTAGACAAGAAAATATTTTAAACATATTCATTCTTAAAAGTCATCATGTTAAGCAAAGCATCTGCCCAGAAAGTTGGATCTATTATCAGACTCCCTCCCTGACATTTCGTGGTTGGCTCCGCCTCTTGTGGCAGTCATTCCACGGCTGTGCCCATCAATCACCCTGTGTCAGAACTGCAAGGTACCCACAAGCTGAAAAAACTTTAGGGCCACTTGATCTACCTAGGAAGTTCACTTACACCACCATGACATCTCTGGAATAATGGGAAAGAGGGAAGCAATAAGCACTTGAACTAAGACATTTCAAAGGGACACAGATTAACAGTGCAATCTTATGCCAAGTTACTCTAGTCTAATTCCTTTTATTTCAAGTGCCTGAACTGAAGTGACTCCACGCAGCATCACATTGTAAGACACTCCCAGAGGAAGGGATGTGTGTTTATATTTATTATGCAAGATGCTCAGGGCAATAATCCAACTGGCCTCTAGATATAAGCTACTGCCAGATGAAGCAGAATTCCTTGATGACATCAATTTCATATCAGAGAAGATCTGTACAGGGTAGAATGGAAGGGAGAGAGTTCTACCCTCATCCTCCTCTTACTCATTGCAACTGACTCTGAACTTAGCAATGTGATGTGATATATCAGACTAAAAAAAGGAATAGAAAATTCACAGGACATAATGAACAGAAGCTAACTTTCTTAAGAGTCACCTCATACTATTTGTTGCGGTCTGTACCTCTATGTACTGTTATCCTTAAATGAAAAATTGTTGGGAGAAACCTGTGATGGTACATACATCCCCCTCTGTGGCTATTTAAAATACAACAGCAGTTTGGTTTTTTTATTGCCGCTATCATGAGAGGCATCTCACAACACAAAGGACTTATTTTGATGGCATAAAATGAGCCTTCTGATGGTTAGGATTGGAACATCTCTTTTTTGACTGAGAGTGCCCCAAGATATTCTGCTATCAGAACAGGGCTCAGAACCTTGCACCTGTAAAGTCACCAAAAACACAACAGCACATAATAATGACCTGTTATCCCACTCATAAAGGCACAAGCAGACTGGTGGAGAAGCAGCCCGGGAGAGATGAAACATTTCAGGCTTTGAATACAAGGAAAGCAGTTTCAGGGATGTCCAAAGAACCCAGCAGGGAAGGTACATTGATCAAAGCATGCGAGGAACAGGACACAGACAGCTTTTCTTTTCCTTTTTGGGGGAAAACCCCAACATTTTTGATGTATTGTAAAGAAAGATATGACAAAAACTGCCAGCACCTTTAAAGTATAAGAACAGGGAACCCAATACACCTGCTTCAAAATTATTTTACTTTTACCTTACAACGGAGGCATGAGTGTTGCCCAAGTCGATTACAGGAAACACCTATTAAGCAAGACAAAATGTGTGCTTGAATAATGAGATTTTGTGGCTTTGCTCTCTGCTTCTGCTTTCTAAACCAAGGTCGACTATACAGTTTAATGGACAGCCTCAGGCTTTCCAAGGCTGTGCCTCTTCCAAGTACAAGGAAAATGAATGCTTAGCCTAGAAATGAATAAAAAATTGTAATGATATCCCTTCACTGCTTGGACCCAATGTTACACTTTCTTTTTTACACTAAGCTGAAGACACCTTCTTCTCTGTTTGTACAACAAAGGAAAACAGCAAAGCAAGATTTTTTAAAAAAAGAATGAGGATGATAGACAGGCAATACTGGAAATACACAAAGGACATCAGGAAAACACAGTGATCATGTAGCTGGCACTTGTGAAAGAAGCACCTAGAACCACAAAGGGCAGGATCAGTCCACAAAAGCACTACAGCTACAGCATATACAACCCTGACCAATGACACTACCTACAGAGAGAAAACATGCCTCAGAGATGTTTGCTTTGAATGCTGAAGGTCTCCAGGTTCAGCTCATCTTCAATTAAAGGATCAGGGAGTAGTTACTCAGAAAGACCTATCTCTGCTTGAGAACCTTGGGAAACTGCTGCCAGACCAGAACACAACAAACTAGATGGAACAATAAAGCTACTTGATATGATCAAAATGACCAAAATCTACACAGCAAAGTAACATAGCATGAGATAACATCATGGTTTCCCCTCTCAGGTTCCACACCCTAGGAAATGATGAAGACCACAATTGTTCAAGTCGCTTTTAATCCAATTTAGTCAGCTGGGCAAAAACACAAATAATAAATAATAATTTAGACCAGTTGTCAACTCTGACTGACCTCAGCTTTCCAGGGTCTTAGGCAGAGGTTTTCCATGTCACCTATTCCTGGACCCCCCCCCCTTTTTTTTCCTTGGTTAAACTAGATTCCAGAGATTCAGTCTGGGGCCTTCCGCATGCCAAGCAAGGACTCTGACCAACTGAGCCACTGACTCTCCCTTAAACTGCTGTAGTTTGTTGGTTTTAGATTGTTAGGTTTTATATTACTGCAATTTTAATTTTCAGGATTATTGAAAGGTTTGGGCCATCTGATACTGATTTTCTTTTAAAATGTAAACTGCCTTGGATTCAACTGAGAAAATAAATGCATACTGGAGATAGTGGGAGGCAGTAGGCAAGGGTTTAAGAAGTCTCCTAACTTAGCTCAGTTACTTTAGGAAGCAACTGCACTGGACATGTCCAGCAGAAGTCTTGTCTTCCACTGTGACACATTAATCAAAAATGTTAGGAACTCAAATCTGAGAACTGTCAAATAGATAGTGTATGTTCCAGCCAATGAACATTATTGAACAAGAGACCTCTGTTCTAACAACACTGCCTTCCCATGGAATTTCACCTGATCATTTCACTATGTACAACCACAACTTATAAGACTTAAGAATATTTAACTGAAAAATTATAATCAACACCTTAACTATAATGAAACAAACAAGGCATGGGGAGCCAAGCGGGGGCTCCAAAGACAGCCCCAGTTCCTCATCCCCCATCCCATTTCCCTGCCAACACTGCTGTTAGGACAGGGGGGGGGGCTGCTCTGATGTCTCTCAGTCTCTATAGGAGGGCTGCATCTACTTCTTATACACCAATCTTTATGTTTAAAAGATTTTCATTAATAGCATAGATGCCACAATGAAAGTAGGGACTGTGCATATAACTAAAGGGGAAAAGCTGTATCCTCTTCTAACAGCACTGCAAAAACAAACAGGCTCAATTTAAATAATAATACTAATAATAATAATAATACTTTTTATTTGTATCCCGCCCTCCCCACACAAGCAGGCTCAGGGCGGCTCACAACGTATAAATGCAATACAATACAATAAAATCATACATAGCAATAAAATCATCATAAATCAATATACAGTTACATTAAAATTAACATTAAGGTGCTAAATAGGTCTTCATAAATTCAGTGGGAAGAAAAGAAAACATACACAGCGACATTATCTTAGCTCGGTATGGGCGAATGCTATTTTGAAGAGGTATGTCTTACAGGCCCTGTGAAATTGGTCTAAACATCGCAGGGCCCGTACCTCCTCTGGGAGTTGATTCCACAGCAGTGGGGCCGCAATGGAGAAGGCCCGATCCCGGGTGGTCTTTAATCTGGCCTCCCTTGGTCCAGGGATATTCAGCTGGTGCTTACCAGCTGACCTCAGTGCTCTCTGGGGCTCATATGGGGAGAGACGGTCCCTCAGGTAGGCAGGCCCTCGGCCATATAGGGCTTTAAAGGTCATGACCAGCACCTTGTAACGAACTCGGTAGACCACTGGCAGCCAGTGCAGTTCGCGTAGCCCTGGCCGCATGTGCTCCCATCTTGGGAGCCCCAATAGCAGCCTAGCGGCCGTGTTCTGCACCAGCTGCAACCGCCGAGTTCGGCACAAGGGCAGCCCCATGTAGAGGGCGTTGCAGTAATCCAGTCTCAAGGTGACCGTAGCATGAATCACCGTTGCCAGGTCGCGGCGCTCCAGGAAGGGGGCCAACTGCTTTGCCCACCGAAGATGAAAAAACGCGGACTTGGCAGTGGCCGCTATCTGTGCCTCCATTGATAATGAAGGCTCCAGAAGAACCCCCAAGCTCCTGACCCTGTGGGCCGCTTTCAGCGGCACACTGTCAAGAGCTGGCAAGGGAATTTCCCTTCCCGGAGCACCGCGACCCAAGCAAAGGACCTCCGTCTTCGCTGGATTCAACTTCAGCCCACTCAGCCTGAGCCAGCCAGCCACGGCCTGCAATGCAAGGTCCAGGTTTTCTGGGACGCAGTCAGGTCGGCCATCCATTAGTAGATAGAGCTGGGTGTCATCTGCATATTGATGGCACCCAAGCCCGAACCTCCGAGCAATCTGGGCAAGGGGGCGCATGTAGATGTTAAACAACATCGGAGAGAGGACCGCCCCTTGTGGCACTCCACACACTAGTGGGTGCCTCCAGGACAGCTCTCCCCCAATTGCCACCCTTTGTCCCCGACCATCAAGGAAGGAGGAGAGCCACTGTAAGGCCGACCCCCTAATCCCTGCGTCAGCGAGCCAGCGGGTCAGTAACCGATGGTCGACCATGTCAAACGCAGCCGACAGGTCTAACAACATCAGCACCGCCACGCCGCCTCGATCCAGATGCCGCTGGAGGTCATCCACCAAGGCGACCAGCACTGTCTCCGTCCCATGGCCTGGACGAAAGCCGGACTGGCAGGGGTCTAAGGCGGAAGTGTCATCCAAAAAACTCTGTAACTGTAGCGCCACTGCCCTCTCAATAACTTTACCTAAAAATGGTAAGTTCGAGACCGGTCGGTAATTCGCCAATTCGGCCGGGTCTGCTGTACTTTTTTTTAGGAGGGGGCGGACCATAGCCTCTTTCAATGATGTTGGGAATTGCCCTTCCAAGAGGGATCTATTTATGATATCCCGTACAGGATATCTAAGTTCCCTCTGGCAAGATTTAATTAACCAGGAGGGACATGGGTCAAGATCGCAAGTTGTAGGGCGCACAGTAGAGAGAATTCCGTCGACTTCCCCTAGGCTGAGTGTGTCAAAGTGGTCCAAGGTAAGACCAGAGAACAGGCACGGAGCCTCGGGTTCTTGTACTGCATCTAATGTGGCGGGAAAGTCCTGGCGGAGTGACGAGATTTTATCTGCAAAAAATTTCGCAAAAGCCTCACAGCCTATTTCCAATTCCCTCATATTTGGTCTGCCTTGAGGCAGAGTGGTCAAATTCACAACTATCTTAAATAATTGTGCTGGGCACAAATTTGCAGACGCAATCCTAGTCGCAAAGTAGTCTTTCTTTGCAGCTTTGACTGCCATCTCATAAGACTTCATAAACGTTCTGTAGGATGTTCTCGTCGCTTCGTCACGAGTATGCTGCCACCGCCTCTCTAGTCGTCTGAGCCCCTGTTTCAGCTGGCGCAACTCCGAGGTGTACCACGGAGCCAGCCTATTACGGGGGCGCAGAGGACGCCGGGGAGCGATTTTGTTGATGACCTTAGATAGCCTGTCATGCTAGGCCTCTACCAGATCATCAAGGGAATCGCTAGGGGGCCAGGGATCCCGCAGAGCCATTTGGAACCACTCAGGGTCCATCAGGCTCCGCAGGCAAGCCAAAATAGGCTCGCCGCCCATACAGGGTCGGGGCGGCACACCCACACGAGCCTTGAGGGCCAGGTGATCCGACCATGGTACCGCTTCTGCAGCGATATCGTCCACCAGAATCCCGGACGCAAAGATCAGGTCTAATGTGTGGCCGGCCTGATGCGTGGGAGTGGTAACAAATTGGGAGAGTCCCAGTGTTGCCATGGAAGACACTAGGTCCAGCGTCTGATTTGAGGCCATGTCATCCGCATGGACATTGAAGTCACCCAAGACCATAAGCCTTGGGAACTCCAATGCCCACCCTGCCATGGCCCCCATCAGAGCTGGTAAGGCGCTGGCCAGTGAGTTAGGCGGACGGTACACCAGCCAAATCGCCAACCCCTCCCCCACATCCCATGCCAGACCGGCGCATTCCAGACCATCGATCGTTGGGGCTGAAGGAGTAACCCTCCCGTATGAATAGCCAATGTGACACTGGCCAGGCCAAAGCACTTTCCTGTGAATTTTTGGATTTGTATACTGACTCATTTAAACTGAGTTCTGCCACGTATAGCTACTTTGCACCAGTACAAGTCCAGTTTAAGCAAGATGCTCTGTGAGTGCAAAGTCCCTCAGGAAATGATTCTGCCCTGTCAGAATCACATTTAAAATCCAGCCTGATATGAAAACTGCTATTCCCAATTGCGCCCCCAGTTCAGATGCATTCCACAATCCACTGACTTTTGAGTAGCTAATACAGTCTGTGGAATCACTGATTTAGGAAATCACACCACACCAGTCCCGATTTCAAGTGGTATTGTGGAAAGAGTTAAAGATGCATCACCTTTACTAAGAGGAGCTTCAAGAGAACAGCTTACATTTAAAGGTCTCGGCTTCCAGAACCTGGCAGCTGGCCTGATGTTCAAACTGATCATCTTCACAGAGGAAATTATGGCAAAAGGAACAGCTGAATATTCTGCCTCCTAGAAGATTAATAAGAGTAAGAATTTAACACAACTTAAAAAACCAAAACCAGTCTCCTTCCAGTCTGCCACCAAGCAGAGATCAGCCATTCACAGAAAATGCTTTGTGCCTAAAACCTGGCTTTGCTTGCCTGCATTGTAAGATCTGGCAGCACTATGAAGCAGTGCACTGTTTATGTAGAAGTAGAGTGAGCCAGGTGCACAGACTGCAGTTGACAACTGGTTTTGTCCAGCTCTGGACTTCTTTCCCCTTAGTCTGTCTTTGTTTAGAAAATCTGTTGTGTCACCTCCCCAGAACCTGCTTGAGGCAGACCACAACTAAAACAATACAATACCGACAACATAACAAGTCAATAAAAATATGCCCAGGCAACAAAAGCAGTAATCTAACATGAACACAATAAATAGTCCTCAGGCTCAGAGCTGAGCATGAAGTTGCCAAAAACCCCACCAAGCCAGGTGCCAGGCAAGTGTGTCAAAGGGGAGGAAAAACAGAGACCAGCTGTGGCAGGTTTCTGAATATGCTGAAGATCACCTGACCAATGTCGACCTTTCATAAATGTAAACAGAACAGAACATACTGTGAAATCCCTTCTGGTGAACATGAGTTACAATAAGTTACATAATAAATGAATCAGCAAGAGCAAAAAGAAACATACCAGCATAACGTTAGCAAGTAATCAAGTCAAAACATTTGTTTTTCTTTGTTATCATCAACTAACCATGGTCCCAGACTCCTCTCTCACACTCAATGCATTCTGCATCTGCAAGTGGACAGATACAAGCATGTGTGCTGAGGCATTTTCTGCCATGGCAAACCCAGGCTTCACAGAAATCACAAATAGCCCCCTGCAAAATAAGACAGGGGGAAAAATTACTGTGGATCTTGGCTGACCTCTACTGAATAGCATTCTGCTTAATGAGTAACATATACTCATTCCAAATAGCCAGTGACAGGAAACATTTTAAGACAGTTCAGAAATCTCTACAGAACTAAAAACTAGCTTATTATTTTCCACCGTGCTTCATATTCTTATCATTAAGACAGCAAATGTCTAAATATGAAAATTAAATTACACCAATTTCAGCAGAATTTACTTAATTTTTTAAACCCTTGAAATTATAGCCAAAGGGTAATCACTCACATCTGCTATGGTATTTTTATCTCAAAAATAACATGACTTTTTGTGTGTATACACATATACCCAATTTCAGCTATTTATTGAGTTTTAGTCAAGCCAGGTGCTGAATGCTTCCGTAGGACAGCAAAACTAACTACAGGTACATAGGAGAACAAAACTAACTGGATAGTATCCACCATCCCACAGTATTAACATAAATTATTTTGAACCAGACCAAACACCATCTGAAATCGTATTTAAAACTTTTAAATATTTTAATAATGTTTTATTGTACTAATGTAAATCTGTTATCAAATTGTTAACTGTTGTTAGCTGCCCTGTGCCTGATAGGGGAGGGCAGGATATAAATATAATAAAATAAAAAAATAATTAAAAAGGCATGGACATTAAAAAAAAAAATTCCTGACTTAAAAGCTGCATGAAATCAAAGAAAAAATGGCAACATATATAACCTCCAGTCAGGCGACAGACCTAGTGTCTTCCATGGTGACGCTAGGACTCTCAATTTGTTACAACCCCCACCCACCAGGCCAGGCACACGTTAGACCTGATCTTTGCGGCCGGGGTTACGGTGGGCGATATAACCGCTGAAGCAGTGCCATGGTCGGACCACCTCGCCCTCAGGGCCCGTGTAGATATGCCACCCCAAACCTGTTTAGGCGATGAGCTTATTATGGCTTGCCCGCGGAGCCAGATGGACCCGGAACGGTTCCAAATGGCTCTGCGGGATCCCTGGCCCTCTGGCGACTCTCTCAATGGCCTGGTTGAGACCTGGAATAGCCGGCTCTCTAGGGCCATAGAGGAGATCACACCTCGACGCCCTCTACGACCTCGGACTAGGCTGGCCCCGTGGTGCACCCCGGAGTTACGCCAGCTGAAACAAGGTCTCAGACGGCTAGAGAGGCAATGGCGGCGTACCCGCGACGAAGCGACTAGAACATCTTACCGGAAGTTTATGAAGTCCTATGAGACGGCAATCAAGACTGCAAAGAAAACATACTTTGCAGCTAAGATTGCATCTGCAAATTCGCGCCTGGCACAATTGTTTAGAATAATTCGGAATTTCACTACATTGCCACAGGGCAATCTAAACGTTAAGGAATTGGAGATAGGCTGCGAGGCTTTTGCAAAAAATTTTGCAGACAAGATCCAGTCGCTCCGCCGCGACTGCCCTGTCAATTTAGATACAGTAAGTGAACTCGAGGCCCAATGCATGTCTTCTGATTTGATCCTGGACTGCTTCGACCTGCTCAGCTTGGAGGAAGTCGACAGAATCCTTGGCACTGCACGACCAACAACTTGCGATCTGGACCCATGCCCCTCCTGGCTAATTAAGGCCTGCCAGGAGGAGCTAAGATGTCCTATACAGGACATCATAAATAGATCTCTTTCAGAGGGCTCTTTTCCAACACCCCTGAAAGAGGCAGTGGTCCGCCCTCTCCTGAAAAAGGCTACATCAGACCCGGCCGAATTGGCGCATTACCAGCCGGTCTCAAACTTGCCCTTTTGGGGCAAAATTATAGAAAGGGCTGTGGCAGTGCAGTTACAGGATTTTCTGGATGATGCTTCCACCTTAGACCCATGCCAGTCCGGCTTCCACCCGGGCCATGGGACAGAGACAGTCTTGGTCGCCCTCATGGATGACCTCCGGCGACATCTGGATCGAGGCGGCTCGGCGGTACTGCTGCTGATTAACATGTGGAATTCACTGCCACAGGAGGTGGTGGCGGCCACAAGCATGGCCACCTTCAAGAGGGGATTAGATAAAAATATGGAGCAGAGGTCCATCAGTGGCTATTAGCCACAGTGTGTGTGTGTGTGTGTATATTTGGCCGCTGTGTGACACAGAATGTTGGACTGGATGGGCCATTGGCCTGATCTAACATGGCTTCTCTTATGTTCTTATGGTAGACCTATCGGCTGTGTTCGATATGGTCGATCATCGGCTGCTGACCCGCCGTCTTGCCGACGCAGGAATTCGGGGGCTAGCCTTACAGTGGCTCTCCTCCTTCCTTGAAGGTCGGGGACAAAGGGTGGCAGAGCCGGTTTGGTGTAGTGGTTAAGTGTGCGGACTCTTATCTGGGAGAACCGGGTTTGATTCCCCACTCCTCCACTTGCACCTGCTAGCATGGCCTTGGGTCCGCCATAGCTCTGGCAGAGGTTGTCCTTGAAAGGGCAGCTGCTGTGAGAGCCCTCTCCAGCCCCACCCACCTCACAGGGTGACTGTTGTGGGGGAGGAAGGTAAAGGAGATTGTGAGCCGCTCTGAGACTCTTCGGAGTGGAGGGCAGGATATAAATCTAATATCTTCTTCTTCTTCAATTGGTGGAGAACTGTCTCAGAGACACCTACTTAATTGTGGGGTGCCTCAGGGGGCAGTTCTCTCCCCGATGTTGTTTAACATCTATATACGCCCCCTTGCCCAGATTGCCCAGGAGTATGGGCTGGGTTTCACCAGTACGCTGATGACACCCAGCTCTATCTATTGATGGACGGCTGGACTGGCGATGTCCCTATAAATCTGGACCGGGCGTTACAGGCCGTGGCTGGCTGGCTCAAGCTGAGTGGACTGAAGCTGAATCCAGCGAAGACTGAGGTCCTTTGCGTAGGTCGCGGCGGGCCGGGAGGGGAGATCTCCCTACCAGCCTTTGACGGTGCGTCATTGATACCAGTGCGCAGGGTCAAGAGCTTGGGAGTGCTACTGGAGCCTTCCTTGTCAATGGAAGCCCAGATAGCTGCCACTGCTAAATCCGCCTTTTTCCACCTTAGGAGGGCGAGGCGGTTGGCTCCCTTCTTGGAGCGTAGTGACCTGGCAACTGTGATCCACACAACAGTCACCTCGAGGCTGGACTACTGTAATGCCCTCTACATGGGGCTGCCCTTATACCGAACGCGAAAACTGCAGTTAGTGCAGAACGCAGCGGCCAGGCTGTTAGTGGGACTACCTCGGTGGGAACATGTGCAGCCTAGGCTGCGGGAGCTGCACTGGCTGCCAGTTGTGTATCGAGTTCGTTATAAGGTGCTGGTTATTACCTTTAAAGCCCTATATGGCCGAGGACCTGCCTACCTTAGGGACCGCCTCTCCCCATATGTTCCCCAGAGAGCACTGAGATCTAGTTCTCAAAATCTTTTAAAAATCCCTGGACCAAGGGAGGCTAGATTGAAAACAACGAGGGAGCAAGCCTTCTCAACAATGGCCCCCCGATGGTGGAATCAACTCCCAGAGGAGGTGCGAGCCCTGCGGGACCTGAATCAGTTTCGCAGGGCTTGCAAAACCGCCCTCTTCTAAGATGGAACCCGGCTAATTGACTTCTAGCCATCCTATACATGTTTCTGAATTGTAGCACTTTAATTAACAACTCATAATGGCTAACTGTTTTATCTAATTTTTAACTTAATTTATAAATGTAATTCAACTGTATTTTAATCTGTTTTAATGTAATGATTGTATTTTATTGAAATCATGGCTATACCATGTCCTGTGAGCTGCCCTGAGCCTGCCTCTGGCAGGGGAGGGCGGGATATAAAAATAAATTTATTATTATTATTATTAACCCTAAGTCCCACTTCCCAGTTACATATAAGGGTTTGAGTTGAACTGTTGGATTGGGTTACTAAAAGCCTATCCTATTTATTCTTGGTGATCTACCCTTTCATGAGTTCAAGATCAATTCTGTTCCTCATTCACACAATTCAGGACTCAGTTTAAAGGCAACCGAACTTCTCTGCTGGGACTCCACACTCACATGGCATCTCAGCTAAGCTAGGCTGTGCTTAGTTGGACACCAGCAAAACACCTGTGAAGGATCTTTGCATAAGCTGCAGAACTACTTTAAAAGGGTTGCTTGCAGCACAAATTAAAGAGACCCTGAGATTGTGCCACGTCAAAGCCTTACTAGGTTGTGCATTTGAATTGGGCCTAACTATTAACCTATCCAGCAATTAGCATTTTACCACCTGTCTTGAAAAGTGTGGACTGGAAGTCCAAATATCTGGTTTTGCAAAGCTTTGCAAAACTAGAGAGAAGCATTCCCAATCATATCTGGAATGGCCAAATGATTTCCATATTTCACTTTAACACAGACAGAACAAAAATGACATTGCTGTAACAAATTAGTCGACTTGTAATGCATCCTGAAAGTGATTATTCTTTCATGTACATACCACCATCGCAAGGCCAGTGCTGTACACACCAGCATGTTTTATGACACAGTCTGAAGATTTCATCATACATTTTGTTTTCCCTGTTACAAAAGAAAGAAAGCTTATATAAAAACAAACTATTTAGAAACAACATCAACTTATTTAGCCTTCCTCCAAGGACTGCAAGGCGGCACACATCATTCTCTCCTCCTCTTCTTTATGCTTGTAACAACCTGTTAATAGTGCTAGAAGAAATCATACCAAATAATTTCAAACATTCTTAAGTGTCTGGTAAAGAAAAATGTTAAGAATTAAAAATAAAATCTCATCAAAGACTGGTGATATTTCTAAGATAGAAGAGGGCTTTGGGTTATCATGGATCAATTTTAGTTTTATAATATCACATCACAATAATAGAAAGAAAGAAAAATGGGTTGGATTTTATGGTGAGTGAGCAGAAAGCACTTATAAGCATCGATCTTTCCTGCCTCCGCATTTCCCAGAAATATGTGAGACCTCCCAAATCCTGGAGATTGTGAGAGCTGTGTGTACAAAAAGCTTCACCAATGGAGGGGGGGGGGTTGTTCAGTGAAAAGTGGGAGCTCATAGAAATTGCCTCAGTCTCAGTCTTGACCCACAAAATGTCTTACATCACTGGACACACCACAGACAGAAGGAGGAGTAGATGAGATTTCACTCAGTTCCTTCTCTTTGCTGCAGCCTTTCTTTCATGTATCTTTTTGTCCACACAGATTTCACAAGCACTAAGAGAGATGCTATAGGGAGAGAGAAGGCAGGAAAGATCACCACCCACAATTACTGGGAGGGCACAATGTGAAACTGGAAAATAGTTTTAATCCCTTCCTCCACTGTTCCTTAAAACAAAATATATCCAAGCACTGTTAAAACACGTTAGACCCACACGCAGAATTAAAAGACAGCATCCCATAATACCTAAAGAATCAATAAAATCAAACAAATTACTATGATCAGATGACAATGCTAGATGCCAATTCTATGCACAGCAAAAGTACTGTGGGAATAAATAAGAACCAAAAAATGTGAAGTGTACACTTACCACATTGTGCACAGATGGGTAACTTCTGAACTGAGCTACAAAAGTAGCAAAATGCTCTGTTCTTCTGCCGCCTGTCAGAACACAGAGGTTAAACAAATTCTTGAAAATGCATTTTTAAAAAAGTAGCATTTAAGGCAAATAATGAACAAAATGTGTGTTTACCTTTGACATTTATCACATTCCTGTAAGAGAAGTAGATAGATATTTTTACTGAAATGTTTTGTAAGAAATCCCATAAAACCTAGATTTAAACAAATGTCTTAAATCAACTAGCTTTAGTACAACGGCAGATAGAGCTTTGGAAATAAATTCTTGAGCTTGCCATCACAAGCTGAACCAATGGAAGATTTTACTGCTGCTTTCTTGAAAAAGATAACATTATAATTTTACTCTGAAATGTCATATGTCTAAATTGGCAATTTACTGCATCCTGGAGAGAATAGGAAATGTTATGCTTCTATCATATCTGGAATACAGATAGCATAAAAATGTTTGTTGGTTACAATTTAATTGTGCCACTCTGCATTTTTATGAGGCTAGTAAGAGTCTGCCATTTCATGCTCTAAAACAGGGGTCTCCAAAGTGGTATTCAGAGGTGTCGTGGTGCTCACCAACTCCTTTCTTGGCACCTGCTAAGCGTTTTCAGAAAGTGTTTGGGGCTCTTGCCTAGCAGGGCTGTTGACTGGACAGTTTGGGGGGCAGGAAGAAGCAACATAAGCTCAGCATGAGATAACTGCCTCTTTCTCTGCACAGAAAAGGGAATGGGAAGTCTTATGTTGGTGGTGTGGATTATAGTTTAGTGTCTCTATTATCTTTATGAGTATGTAGGCCCCTGAGCATTCTTATGTAAACCTCTTTGTGCATCTACTATGTAGGGAAAAGGTGCTTAAGAAACATTTTAATAACATTTAGCAAAATTATGGATCTTGTGATATAACAGACCAAGTTCTCTGAAGTTCTCAGAGAATTAAATATGAGAGATGTAAAGTCTGCTATGCAGACCAAGTTCCTGATTTGTGGAAGGGTGAGAAAGGTCTCTGGCTGAAACCTTAGAGACACATGGCCCCTAACTGCAGACAATAATGAGCTAGAGGGACCAGCTGTGCAACGAAATAAAGCATCTTTATACATTCACAAAGAGAGAGGGAAACAAAATGATTGTTGCTTCAGAGGAACCTTAATGATCTGACTGTATTCTTTCAGGGGTATGAATTGTTTTAGAAGATTTGATAAAATCCAGTGCTTCTTGCAAGGTCTCAAGCTTGAAAATCTACACTCCTTCCCTCAACATTAAAAATAAAAGATTGAGAAATATTTTAAAACCAGTGCTTCAGATTTAGCACACAAGACTGCAGAAAGAAATGTATGCTGTCAGATTACCATTGAAGCATTGCAGGGATGTTTTGCCAAATCTATGTTGCCTCTTGAAGCTCTTATCTGTTTCTCACGTTCTTTGCGATTCTCAGCCTTCTTACGAGCACCCGTCTTCTTCTTAGGCATCCTTCACTTCTGGAAAAGAAATATAACTTTTGTCAGACTTTAGGAAACACAATTATTTAATTGGAATCCTATTAAAAAGGTCTCTTTCCATTATTTTAACTACAATCTGTTCTCCCTTTCTAGTGTGTTTTAATGCATTGACCCAATGTGTTTAGGTGGGAAACCCCAATGCTAGCCATTCAACTCAACAACCCAAGCAGGAAATAAAAAATAAGATTAATGATATGGCTGGCCCAGGGCTCTCAAACAAGTCACAGGCAGCTTTTAAACATCAGGATGTTACTGTAAAGAGAACATAATGAGAAGGTTCTGAGATGGTCTGAAGAGTATGCAATCAGATCTGGATACAAGTTCTGGAAATAAAAATATCCTCAAAGAAACAGAAGCCCTTATGAATAATGAAGTCAGTCCTGCCTGATGGGTGTGAGTCAAGTGAGTTAAATTCAATGGATCTGTCCTGCTAAGGACAGAAGCTTCCTCTGTAATGAAGAGCCTTCCCCTGACACAGGAGGCCCACAGCAGAGTAGCTTCTTGTGTGGGGAAGACACCTAGCACCAGGCATTAGTAGAAATTATCTCTTGTCTGGTCCCAACCACCACCCAACCATCTACTTGGCTCATGACGGCACACAAAACACTGTTGTATGCATGAAGCAACTCTCAGTTGTCTGCTAAGATCTGTCAACTGAAGCAGAAAATCTTGATGAGGCTATATGGATATTATGTTAAGGCTTAGACTGAGGAGACCAACATTCAAATCTCACTCATTTATGAAGTCTGAAGAAGACAGAAGTTCTCCACCAGCCTGCACCCCAGGAAGATTATCACCCTCCCTGCATCACTGTGGGTGAATCAGTTCTGAAGACAGTCCAGCAGTTCAGCTACCTGGGGTGCATCATCTCCTCAGATGCCAAGATCGACAAGGAGATTGACAACAGGCTGGCAAAGGTAAACCGTGCATTTGGCCGACTGCACAAAAGAGTGTGGAGCAACAAGCATCTGAAAAAAGGCACAAAGATCAATGTTTACAAAGCGGTTGTGATGACAACCCTCATCTACGGCTCCAAATCGTGGGTTTTATACCGTCATCACCTGCGACTCCTTGAGCGCTTTCATCAGCGCTGCCTTCGCACCATCCTCAACATCCACTGGAGTGACTTTGTGACCAACACTGAAGTCCTCAAGCGGGCAGAGGTTACCAGCATCGAGGCACTGCTGTTGAAGACTCAGCTGCGCTGGGCAGGGCATATTTCTAGGATGGGAAACCACCGCCTTCCCAAGATTGCCCTGTATGGCGAACTCTCCACCGGCCATCGAAATAGAGGGGCACCAAAGAAGAGGTACAAGGACTCCTTGAAAAAATCCCTTGGCACCTGTCGCATCAACCATCACCAGTGGTCTGACCTAGCCTCAGATCGCAAAGCATGGAGGCACACCATCCACCAGGCTGTCTCTTCCTTTGAGAACGCACGCATAGCTGGTCTTGAGGACAAAAGGAGATTGAGGAAGAATCGCACTGCTACAGCCCCAACCCCAAATCAGACTTTTCCCTGCAGCCACTGTGGCCGGATCTGCCTGTCCCGCATTGGTCTTGTCAGCCACCAGCGAGCCTGCAGCAGACGTGGACTACTGCACCCTTCTTAAATCTTCGTTCGCGAAGTCAAGCCGAGAGAGAGAGACTGAGGAGACCAACATTCAAATTTCACTCATTTATGAAGTTCATGGGGTAGCTGAAGATTGATCAGACTCTCTCCTCCCCTCCCCTCCTCTCCGCCTAACTTGCCTCACAATTGATACATATACATTGCCCTAAGCACCCCTGGGGAAAAGGCAGTGCAGAAATACGAAAAACAAACAACCATGCACTGAGGTAAATATATTCACTACCTGCCAGCCTCACAAACCGCATACATGCACAGTAAAAATCCTCTACTGGGGGCATTCAACTCATGTAGAGCCAGTTTGGTGTAGTGGTTAAGTGTGCGGACTCTTATCTGGGAGAACCGGGTCTGATTCCCCACTCCTCCACTCGCACCTGCTGGAATGGCCTTGGGTCAGCCATAGCTCTGGCAGAGGTTGTCCTTGAAAGGGCAGCTGTTGTGAGAGCCCTCTCCAGCCCCGCCCACCTCACAGTGCCAGTTGCCAGTGGGGAACCAGCAAGGACTTGCAAAGGGCACACATTTTTGCTATCTCCATTTCCCCACGCTATTTCCTTTTTCCGTCCAACTGACAGCCGCCATATCCTGAACTTTCTCTGCCTCCTTCCCACCCAATCACCAACCTTTTACCTGCCCTCCGTCTTCAGGTATATTTTTATTTACTTCAATTCTACCTTGCCTTTCTCCACAATGGGGTCTCAAAGCATTCTTCCATTTATCCTCAGAACCATATGAGCAAGGGTGGAACGGGCATAAGCAGCCCTGGGAAAAGGCCCCTTCCCCCACCTGCCCTGGCTCTACCTCCAAAGGAGGGAGGAAGATAGGAAGATGCTGTCTCCCAAAGGGGAGATGGAGTGAGGGAGGAAGAGGTAGCCTGCCTAACCAACTGGCCAGGTTCTGCCTTCCTCACTTCACATAGGCCAGGCGCTACTTCCCTCACCCATAAAGGCTTGGCTGAGCTGGGCAGTGCCCTCTGCCCTCTTGCCTTTCACAGAGCTCATCTAGGCACTGCCTGTGCTCACCTCATGCAGGGCTCAGCTGGGTGCTGCCATCTCTAGTTGCAAGAAGCTGCATGGGGACTTGGAACAGAAAAGCAATAGAGGGGAGTTCTCCTTCCCAACATCCTTCACAAAAGAACTCTTCCCACCTCACCAATGGATGTTAGAGGAAAAACAAGATTGGACAACCTGTCTTTTGTTTTTATGAGCACTAACAGCTTCTGAAAGGGAAGTTAAAAATGCCCAGTTCTGCAGAGCCAATCCTCAGTCTGCTTCATGTCACCTTTCCTCTGAACAAAAAGGCCTCAAGCTCTTTAGCCTCTTCCCACAGAGAATATGCTCCTTTACTTTGGTCACCTTTCTTGTACATTTTCCAGCTACAGCTTTTTGAGATAGTGTGACCAGAAATTTATATAGTGTTCCAAAAGCAGTCACACCACAGATATGCACAAAAGCACAAAAGTATTACACAAATGGCTGTTTTGTTTTTAGTCCTGCTGCTAATATCACGTAACAGAACTTGTATTTTTCACTGCTGCTGTGCACTGAACTAACATTTTCATTGAGTTAACTTCTATGACTTCGAGGTCTGTTCTCAGCCACTGACAGTGCAGCACATAAAGGTAGGATTTTTATCCCAGTTTGCATCTGTTCACATTTGTTCACATTAAACCTTATTTGCCATGTTGTTACCCACTCACCCAGATCCTTTTGAAGCTCTTCAAAATCCACTTTGGTTCTCATCACCCTGAATATAAAATGTCCACACACATCTGCATAGTAAGCCTAGGAGTTATACTAGATTCATCACTGTCCTAGGGAAGCACATTAATGTACCTGCAACAAATGCTTTTTTCAAACTCAGTTTAGTCTACAAAATGGTCCCTTGCCTTCACCAGCTAATCTGGCTACCTGCATTCACACCAAGGAAACATCAAGATGAGACTACTGTAATGTACTCAACACTGGTCTCTCATTAAAGTCAACTTGGAAACTCCAGTTCATGAAGAATGCTGCAGCTTAGTTTTGCAAATGGGCAAAATCAACAACTGCCTTACTCATGTATTCTCTCTTGTGGCTCCAACCTTATGGAATGGTCTGCCTGATGAGGTCAGGAAGGCTCCCACTCTCTTGGTTTTCTGCAAACTATGCAAACTGAATGGTAAAGGACTGCACCGTTTACTATCTGTTGCTGTAAATATGTTCCTGCTATGTAATTTCTGTATCATTTAATGGGTCATATTTATACTTTGTTTCAGATTTCTACAATCCAAACAAACCAGGTCAGTTAGCATAATGTCCACCCCAGGCAAATTAGTATAAAGTGAAACTATAATCAAAGATAGAATTATTAGGCACACAGACAAAGTCTGCTTAAGATAAGCTTCTGCAAAGGGAAATTTTGCCTCACCAACATTTTGTGTATGTGTAAGAATAAGACATTATTTTACTACTGAGGATCTGTAGCTACTTTCCATGAATTTGGGAATAGTGGAGAACAATTCTGGGTTTAGAGGCCATCACCAGAAAATGTATACCACAGAAAAAGCAAATGGTAGTATGTGATAGTAAATAGATCACTCAGAACTAATTCCGCACTAGACCTTTAATCCTGGTTCAGCCCTGTCCCAAAACTGATTTTCTACAATAGAATCAAAACTAATAGAGTTGGTTTCTATGATTCCATTATTCAAGTGTAGAATGTCAGTTTGGGGACAGGGCTGAACCAGGATTAAAGGTCTAGTGTGGAATTGTCCGAGAAGACAACCAATACAGACTAACTGCTGCAGGGACACGAGGAAGCTGGATGCTGAGGTGGTAGAATGGACACCACTTCCAAGTACATGAGAAACTCCATGCAAGCAGAAAACTAGCGCAATGTGGTGGCATTCTTCCCACTTGATGAGTCTTTAACATAAGGAATTATTCTAAACAAATCTAAGCATTCACCTAGAGTCCTTTCCTTTCTTTTAATAATATGGCTCTATTGGCCACTGCATTAAGCCTACACCTAAAGTCTAAAGCAGCACCGTTCATTCTATCACCTCATTCCTTTGCATGTATACATCAAGCCTAAAATAAGGTAACATTACAGTTTGCAGAGTAGTAAATAATATCCTAATCAGGCAACATTATTTGCAGATACAGGACAACAGGTCTTTAGAGAAAAGCCATGAGCAGGACTCAGGAGTTACCTGCCTCTTTTTCCATAAGCCTCATTACTGAATTTCACCCTACTAAAAGGGGGGTTGCCTCAGATACATGAAGAGGTAAACCTACACAGGAGTTTCATTTCAGACACAATTGTTTTGGTTTTTATACATAGTGACTATAACAAAAGAAAAAGAACCCCCCCATCAAAAACAAAAAAATCAGCAATACATATAGAAGTGAGGGGAGGGGAGGGGAGGGGAGGGAAGGTAGGACTTATCATACTCAGACATTATCAGATCTCATTTATGATAAAGTGAAAGAGAAAAATAACTATTAATAACATCAGGAACACCAAGTAGATATGTAGGCTGTATCGTGCATTTACAGGAAGAACTGCTAAGTCAGACACCAAGGTGCCTTAAGGAGATATGGTTCAACAGAGTAAGATTTCTTTATAGGCTTTACATTTGTTTTAGGAGCTTATATAAACTGAATCATTGTCAATTTTTTCTAGAATTGGGAACCACTTAGTGTCAATTCTACAGCAGGGTTTTCATTTACTTTAGTAGGACTTAGCCTAACTAAAATAGCCATAAAACTCAAAAGATAACAACTGTGTCAGCTTTGGAGCCTCAAGGCGGGGAGGGGGGAGTTTGGACACCACCTTGTGATAATCTGGCTACAAGCCCCAACAAGCAGCCCAGAACGCTACTGGCTTTCAGCAGCTTGAATGCGAGGTTTGCTGCTACTGCGCCCCCACCCCCATAAATGTATGGGGAGATGCAAATCCCTGCCCTCGTTTCTGAATCTACCTATTGGGGCTCCCCAGCATTCTGCCCCACGCGCCTCCAGTTTGCGCCTTCTGTTTCTAAGGTTGTACCTTCCACCTCCTCCCAACTCTTTCACTCACCTGGCCTTACTTCCCATACACCAAGAACAGGCAAATGTGTGCGGAAACCGGCTTGGAGTGCCAATCGCTCGCTGCTACTGAGCATGCTCAGTACATACCGAGCATGCTCAATAGCAATAAGACCAGAGGTTGCATGCTTTCATTTTGCCCTCAGTTGCTATGAGGCTTGGGAATGTCTCGGGACAAAACTAGAGAAGGCGAGGCAAGAACTGCTTAGCAGAATACAGGGTCAGGCTAAGAAGCACGGCAGAAAAGAACTAAAAACGCTTGTGTATCTTGGAAAACCCAAGAAAAGCGTTCTCAGAGATAAGGAGGTAGCAAGGACTGGGCATGCTCAATTTGACCCACTGTAGCAATTGCCCTTAGTTCCGTTTTGCTTCCTTCTTTCCGATCTGAACGCATTCTGTGGGAAAACACTTGTTTGTGACAAACTAGGCTGCAAATACTTAGGGCTGCCTGCTTTGCTCTAAAATAACAAAACCATCAGGAAGCCTCGATAAAAGCAAAATCAAAAATGGTCCAGATGAAGGATGTTTTAATTGCAGTATAGCATTGCATATTGGGAATAAGCCGATCTGCTCTCATACATGTAGGGTTGCCCTTCTGGAAATCTTCGCAATTGCAGAAGAGAGCGAAAGTGAGAGAGAGAGAGCGACAAATAGAGAAACATAAGAACATAAGAGAAGCCATGTTAGATCAGGCCAATGGCCCATCCAGTCCAACATTCTGTGTCACACAGCGGCCAAATATATATATATATATATATATATATATATATATATATATATATATATATATATATATATATATATATATATATATATATATACACACACACACACACACACACACACACTGTGGCTAATAGCCTCTGCTCCATATTTTTATCTAACCCCTTCTAATAACCTCTAATAACCTCTGCTCCATATTTTTATCTAACCCCTTCTTGAAGGTGGCTATGCTTGTGGACGCCACCACCTCCTGTGGCAGTGAATTCCACATGTTAATCACCCTTTGGGTGAAGAAGTACTTCCTTTTATCCGTTTTAACCTGTCTGCTCAGCAATTTCATCGAATGCCCACGAGTTCTTGTATTGTGAGAAAGGGAGAAAAGTACTTCTTTCTCTACTTTCTCCATCCCATGCATTATCTTGTAAACTTCTATCATGTCACCCCTCAGTCGACGTTTCTCCAAGCTAAAGAGCCCTAAGCGTTTCAACCTTTCTTCATAGGGAAGGTGTTCCAGCCCTTTAATCATTTTAGTTGCTCTTTTCTGAACTTTCTCCAATGCTATAATATCCTTTTTGAGGTGCGGCGACCAGAACTGCACACAGTACTCCAAATGAGACCGCAAGAGAGCAAGAGAGAGAGGGACAGCGTGAGGGAGAGCGAGAAAGCAGCAGCCAGAGACTATAGTACGCCATTTAAGAGCCCCCCCTCCAAGCCCTTCCCTCCTCAGGCTCCAGCTCCACCCCACCCACCAAAATCCAGGTATTTCCCAGTTTGGAGCTGGCAACCCTATCTACCTGTGACCACTCTGGTCATCTTCAGAGGCCCTGGTTCAGGTGACATAATATTGTAAATAACTAGACAGCCACTGTCTAGGGGATATGATAAACTTATGGAGTGAATGTGAATAGGCTTTTTTGCCCAAATATATGAAGCTCCTACGCTTTTTCCGTTTGCATTACCATCATTTGTACAGGGTGAGTTGGCCTTCTTTGTTCTTCTTGTGCATTGTCAAGCCGGGAAGCTGTACCATTGCATAATGCTAGGGCACTATTCTGCATGTAATATCAAGGCATCATTTTTGTATTAGATATTCAGGCAACATTAACCACTTTGCTTTATGATGATTTATGGGAAGTACATCTAATACATATTATTTGGGGACAAAAATGAGAGAGGATAGCTTCTTGCATGCCTTGCTTAAGGTTGTCAGCTACATGAACCAAGAATACTGGTCTAGATGAATCTTTGGTCTAATTCCATAAGTTCTTTCTCATGATCATATACAGAAAAAGCAAGGAACAAGTTTCTCATATTTTCCCTGTGAATATGTGGCAGGTGTTAATTAAGGACGTGATGAGAGGCGAGGCTGACGACAGGAATGACGAGATGGCAGCGGTCCTGGTGGTCCCCGGCGGAAGCGCGCAGCACCAACACCAGCCACTGCACGACGGCAGCAAGCGGCGATGGCAGCGGCAGGGGGAGGACAGCGGCGATGGCTGGGAGACGGTTGGGCCACGGAAGCTGCGGGCGCCCAGCGGCAGCGGCTGGAGCACCGCGAGCTGCACGAGCGACAACACCAGCAGTCACAGCAACGGCCCCACAAGATTCACCAGGAGGCCCAACACCACAGCCCGACGCAGCAGGAGCAGCGGCCGCCCATGTTGCCATCGAGACGAGCGCCCGGCGCGTCGCCACCACCACTGCATGCAGCACTGCTGCAGCGCACACCAACCACACGCAAAGCTCGCGAGACGCGATGACGCTGAGGATGTCACTGCCGCTGCAGCAGGAGGAGCCGACGCCACCACGCCGCACGACAGCCCGCAAACCACCATCGACGGGAGTGGAGAGCCCTCAGCAATCCCGCCCACGGTGGGAGGGAGAACAGAGCGCCGAGGTGGAAGGCGTCCCCGACAATGCCGAGTAGCCCGCTGGGGCCGCAGCCACCAGAGCGGCAGCGGAAACTGTCACAGCTGCACCGCCGACCGCCACCACAACACCATCATAGAGCCGGGGCGGAGAGAGGGCTGCCCCCGAGATGACCGAGGGCTGACCCCACGTGGCGTCCGCGACAACAGCAAGAGAGCCGCTGAGAAAACAAGCCCCCCGCCAACGCCGGCCCGCGAGACGCGGTCATCACCATGGGCAGCTAGGATGTGCAGGGCCTGGGCGCAGGCCCCAGTGCAAAGCGATCTTCGAGGCGGCGGCCCACCTCAGCCATGACGTCCTGTTCATCCAGAACAAGGGGGTGATGACAGAGAGATCACACTTAGCAGCGCAGTGCACCTGGCGCCTCTGGGGCCCCTCATTGTGGTCCCTCGTGCCACCCCGGGGAGACGACAATGGAAACGTCGCACGACGGCTGACAGCCCAGCAACGGCGGCACGGCGGTGCTCCTCCACTGGAACGCCGCATGGTGCATCCGCTCCACCTTCGAGATCTGGCTGGGCCCGGCATCCCCGCAGGCTGGTGCGGTCGTCCTGCCGAGGTGGCCCCATTGGGCCAAGGGGTCTTTTCCCTGCGCTTTGGGCGCTCTGGGGAGGCTTCTTCCTCCTGGCGATGCATCCCTTCAAAGGGCTGCCGCCTGGGATGCTGCCGCCGCTGTTGGGACTGTTCCTGTGCTGCTGTTGGCCCGTCAAGGGCGCTGTTCGGCCGTGGGTTGGGGGGGTCGAGATGGTGAAGCGCTTTCCCCTCCCCTGTCACTGTGGCCCTGGGGGGCCTCCCCGAGGGGGGCCCCGGGGCCAGAGCCGCATTCCCCCCCCCAGCCTCGGTGTGTGGATCTGCGCCAAGCAGGGCCGCAAAGTGACCAGTCGATAGCCACTTGGACCGGCTGCTGGCGGTGGGCTCCTTGTCCGGTGGGCTTAAGCACCTCAAACCATTTCCATCTCTTCCACCAAACAGATTCCTTTGTCTTTTGCCTTTCCCAAGTTTTAACCTTAGAAACAGCTTGTATAATTCTGCCTATTGTGGTTTTTTATAGGGGTACTCTTTTTGGATGCAATTTCCTGCATTCTATTGCCTCTATCTTCACTGTGGAAGATGAGAACTTTTTGCCCGCCCCAGAACCACTAATTTTGGAAGGGGTATTGAAAGACCTGAGTCAGATTGAGGTGACAAAAGAGGAGGTCCTACAACTGATAGACAAATTCAAAACTAATAAGTCACCAGGTCCGGATGGCATACATCCGAGAGTTCTGAAAGAACTCAAAGTTGAACTTTCAGCAAAGTTGAACTGTAATCTTTCACTGAAATCTGCCTCCGTTCCTGAGGACTGGAAGGTAGCAAATGTCACCCCCATCTTTAAAAAGGGCTCCAGAGGAGATCCAGGAAATTACAGGCCAGTCAGTCTGACTTCAATACTGGGAAAGTTGGTAGAAACCATTATCAAGGACAGAATGAGTAGGCACATTGATGAATACGGGTTATTGAGGAAGACTCAGCATGGATTCTGTAAGGAAAGATCTTGCCTCACTAACCTGTTACATTTCTTTGAGGGGGTGAACAAACATGTGGACAAAGTAAACCCAATAGATGTTGTTTACCTTGACTTCCAGAAAGCTTTTGATAAAGTTCCGCATCAAAGGCTCCTTAGAAAGTCATGGGGTAAAAGGACAAGTTCTCTTGTGGATCAAAAACTGGCTGAGTAATAGGAAGCAGAGAGTGAGTATAAATGGGCAGTCTTCGCAGTGGAGGACGGTAAGCAGTGGGGTGCCACAGGGCTCGGTTCTAGGTCCCATGCTCTTTAACTTGTTCATAAATGATTTAGAGTTGGGAGTGAGCAGTGAAGTGGCCAAGTTTGCGGATGACACTAAATTGTTCAGGGTGGTGAGAACCAGAGAGGATTGTGAGGAACTCCAAAGGGATCTGTTGAGGCTGGGTGAGTGGGCGTCAACGTGGCAGATGCGGTTCAATGTGGCCAAGTGCAAAGTAATGCACATTGGGGCCAAGAATCCCAGCTACAAATACAAGTTGATGGGGTGTGAACTGGCAGAGACTGACCATGAGAGAGATCTTGGGGTCGTGGTAGATAACTCACTGAAAATGTCAAGGCAGTGTGCGATTGCAATAAGAAAGTCCAGAAAAGGGCAACTAGAATGATTAAAGGGCTGGAACACTTTCCCTATGAAGAAAGGTTGAAACGCTTGGGGCTCTTTAGCTTGAAGAAACGTCGACTGCGGGGTGACATGATAGAGGTTTACAAGATAATGCACACACACACACACACACACCACTGTCAATTCATGGCTGATTTATGGTGACTCCAGGGGCTTGTTTAGGCCAGAGGTGTGCAGAGGTGGTTTTCACATGGTTATTTGGAAGGGTGACCTTTTCTCTTGCTAGAGTTGTTTGTTATGAGAAGCAGAGAGGAAAGACAAAGAGAGTTTGATTGCCAGCATTTAAAACAGAAAAAAAACATTTATTTAAAAGAGGAAAATATAGGAAAAGAAAAACCCAAAACAAAAACAGTTGCATTTAAAAAGTTAGCACAGCACAGCACCGCACAGCAAAGCCCAGCAAACAGCATAACAAAATAAAGGTGGTTTTTAAACGCATCGTATTGTCCCTGGTCTATACTTGATCTGCCTAAGAGAATGACTTACTTTGTCTTACTGCCTGGAGCCTCCCAGGCAGGAGCCCACAGTTAATCCAGAATCTGTTTCTCATGCACTTTCTCTCTGTCTAGCAGTTTGAAAGAAATGGGGAGTTTTGGCTGAAGTGTTACAATGGCCGTTTTTGCTATATCAATCATGGGAAACAGTAGCGTCCAGCCTAGAGCCTGTACAAGGTTACAGCCATCCAGGCCAATGATGGTGTCCTGGCCATGAAGGTGATTCTACTCCATTAAACTATTTTAAAGGTTGTTTGGTCAAGGTTCCTTGGTCAATGGTTCATTTGGTTAATCTAGTTATGGTTCAAACTATTTTACAGAATAAATCGAAGGAAGCTACAACAAAAAAGAGTATTCCGGTTAGAGTTACTGTACTCAGAGTGTTACAAATCTTAAGTAATATCATATTATATTCTATCACAAACTACGCGTCAGAAGACTTCCTGGACGAGACCCGCGTTTGTGCTTACCTGGAAGCAACATTAGGTGAAGGACACATCATGCCACAGGAGGAGCTTTGTAGCCTTTCCCAACCCTTTACGCAGGAGGAAGTCGACCAAGTGCTTAGAGCCAGGAAACACAGCTCTGCAACAGGGCCCGATGGCCTCCCTTACAGTCTTTACAGGAATCTGAAGGAGTATGTGGTTTCCATCTTAATGGAAGTTTTCAACATGGTGCTGGAGTGCATGGCGGCAGGGCACAGCTTTTTTGAAAGAACCATGACTTTGCTGTATAAGAGCAGAAACCCCACCCTAATCACTAACTGGAGACCTATTACCATGAATAATGTCAATTATAGGATCCTTACCAGAGCCATCAACAACAGGCTGAAACAAGTAGCAGACAGGTGAGTGCAAGTTGGTCAGATGAGCTCAGTACCGGGACGGAGAATGGCACACACCACTTGCCTGTTTCGACAGATATTTGAGTAACTGTACCAGCAAAAACAACATCTGTCTACTGCAGTTGGATCAAAGCTTTTGATCAGGTCGCCCACCACTACTTGTAGTGCATTTTGCAACATCATGGGGTGCCCGAGTCTCTGACCAGCCTGCTACAAGCTCTATATACAGGCACTCATGTGATCCCAAGCACAAGAGGTTCCCTGGCTCTTCCTTTTGCAGTTTTCACTGGAGTTTGGCAGGAGTGACAAAGGGTGATTAACATGTGGAATTCACTGCAACAGGAGGTGGTGGCGGCCACAAGTATAGCCACCTTCAAGAGGGGTTTAGATAAAAATATGGAGCACAGGTCCATCAGTGGCTATTAGCCACAGTGTATGTGTGTATATAAATTTTTTTGCCACTGTGTGACACAGAGTGTTGGACTCAATGGGCCGTTGGCCTGATCCAACATGGCTTCTCTTATGTTCTTATCCCTCTGAGCCCCTTGCTGTACATTCTCACCTTGGACCCTTTGCTCAGGGCTATTCAGAGGGATTCAAACATCAGAGGGATGTCCGTCCCCCCCCCTCCCCCCGATCGTCCATCGTATCGAATCACGAGCTTGGCACATGCGGATGATTGCTACGTTTTGCTTCAAGGACGGCAGGATTTGTCTCACATGAAGAGTCACTTGGATTGTTACGAAGCCATCTCTGGAGCGAAGATCAATCAGTCCAAGAGTAGGATTCACAACCTGTATGGGTCGATCGGCAACATTGAAGTCAGCCCGAATGGTGTCGGAAGAAGAGACTCTTGAAGGAAAGAGTACTTTAGGACAGACACAAGCACAAACAGAAACGCCGATGGACGTCTAAGTAAAAATTCTGGGTGCCTTGTTCACTTTGGAGGCTGATGGCTGGAGAGAAAACTGGGCGTTATGGCAACAAGTTTTGGAGCAATTGGAGAAGTGGAAGGATTGGAGATTGACTACCATCCAGAAAATACAGTATTTCACAACATATTGTATCCCAGCGGGAGATTACCTGGCTATGATTTACCCCCCTGGAATCTTCCCCAGTTGGAGCAGCTGTGACTTCGGGTGCGACAGGAATCGGTGTTCATCCTGACTCTCCTTTTGTAGCTGAACTATCTCCTGTTATACCGGTCCTTCTACCTCAACAGCGACGTGAATCCAGATGACAAGGGAGTTTTGAAGAGAAGGATGGCAGTACACAGTAAGCTTCAGGATAAACATTCGCCAGCTAATCTAACGACACTTTCTCTGTTTTATCAGGTTCATACTCTGGGCCTACAAGTAAATCAATTGTTACCTCCGTAAATGAGGCTCAGTGTTCCATAGCTACTACAACAGCAATTATTGAAACTTCTGTAAATACTGTAGATGTCAAGTCTAAGTTAACTCTTGCTGCTGGTTCCGATAATATTAAGGATGTAGCCCCTTCTGAGGGCTCTATGGATAGCTTGCTGCAAGGGGAGGAATTGATTAATAATACTGATGATACTGGGAAGGGTCTTTTAACCTCTGGTGCTCAAGGGGAAAAGATATCTCAGATTGTAGTACAACGGGTGCCTGAGAATACAAATGCTATGATTACATCAGAAGATAACGAGATTCAGAGTGATTCGGTTCAGAGTAATGAACGGGAGGGTGATAATGAAACAAGTCATGATGAGGAGAGAGACAATACCACTTCCATAACACAGTCTGAGGAGCACAATATGAATGTACCACAAACTGCTTAGAGTGACATACTTGACAATATACTGAAAGACATTGCTGAGGCTACTGAACTTACCATGGCCTTTGTTTCTGCGGATTCTACCTTATGTGGCACGTTCACAAACACGGCAGTTCCTTCTAAACTTGGTACAATAGGTAAGACAGGTACAATAGATGACACAAATATAGCTGATATGACCGATGGGTCTAATCATGCCCAACTGGTAACTAAATTCATGACACTGATCAACCACACTCTCATTTTACCTATTGATTCTGTAAATACCAAAGAGATTTTTCAATCTGGACAGGAAGAGAGGTCAAATGAGAGGTCAAGAGATGAAATCTCATTAAGTTAAAAATAAACCTTTTTCATATACTAGAATATTACAAGATGCAAGTAGGAGGGAGATAGGAAACCTGAAACAGACAATGCTAAACAGGATGGATCGGAATGCTCTAGAGGGCCAAACAAGTCAGATGGGGGACAGGATAATGCTGGACAAGTATCTCTAAGGTGGGTGGTAGATTACAAGTATGAGCAAATATTGGATGATAAAATCTTGGTGGAATTTTTTTTAATGAAAACAAAGATTTTGAGGATTCTTATGACCAGAGGCAGCATTTTGTGACCCGCTTTAGATTTAGGGGGAACAATCCCCATAAGTTATCTGATTCATATATAAAGAACCCATGTTTAGCCTTTTTCATTCCAGCAGTGTTGCCTGAGAAGATGCGACTCTAGCAAACTTCCTGATGCCTTTGAACACTAACAGTAGGAAATCCGGCCAATTGCGAATGACTGAAAAAGTGAGTCATGGAATAGTATTGTCTTTTCCCCACCATTCCCTTCCTACAGAAGAGCACAACCAGTCTTCAGCAAAGTGCCGCACAACTGACCTTCCCACAGTGTTTTCTGATGTTTTGGATTTGCATGTAGAGCTGCCTCTGTTCACTGCCACTGTCCCCAATTCATAGTAAAAAAACTGCATAGTAACCATAAACTCAGATCCAACATGCCCAGCCCGCCACATTTCTGCCTCTGACAGACCACTACTCGAGCTAGGGGGAAGTTACTCTCCCAAATAGCCAAAGGAAAACTCTCTTGGTGACATCCACCACAATGTTCTCAGGAGGAGGAAAAATACTAGCTATAAAGTTCCCGGCAGGAATACAATAGGTAGTGAAATATTGTATTTTATGACTTGCTGATAATCGCCAATTTTCCACTTTTCTATGAGCTGGACTGGTTTTTGATGCCACATAGACCAATTTACCTTCCACCCTCCATCTGACAAATCAAAGAATATCTCTAAGATTTTAATCTTGGAGGGTCCTTCCTCACCATCAGGGTGAGATAGGGAGACACATTGTCCACCTCCTTCTCCTGTACCTACACATAATAATCTTTTAGAAATCGTTTTTGTCACCCCTTTCAAGATGTAACGTGTACTCTTCTGCAGGTTGATCTTTGCCCCAGAAACCTTTTGATACCTGGCCAAAAGCCCCTCAGTTCTGGACAACTCTACTGTCCCACTGAGCCAGACATAGGTGTTGTCCACGTGCGCCAATACTAACACTCACAAAGATGCAAAACTGATGCTATTTAAGCCCCTCAGGGACTATTCGTGCCTAAAAGATTGCAGCATAGGTTCTAGGGTGAGAACATACAACAAGGGATTAAGCGGGCACCCTTGTCTAAGACCCTTCTTCAGATAAAAAGGAGGACCCTTATAACTGTCCACAAAAGGCCGCATAGCGGCATCTGTATACAACACCTTTGATAAAGAAACAAGAGCATCTGGCAAATCACACCACTGCAATACTCCCCAGAGGAATTCATGAGTGACCTTGTCAAAAGCCTTCGATTGGTCTGACTGTAATAACCATTGAGTCTTTTGCTCCTTCCTGATTATTTCAAAGGCCTGTCTAAAGACTGCCATCGTGTATCCCATCTTCCTGCCTGGCACTTTCCTTTATCTGCTTTCACCATGAAGGAAGTGTAACTCTGTAGGCTTATAACCTTATCTGTCAATGTCTCTTGGACGACTATAATATCAAAACTATGACGATAGAAAGCATTGTCAGTTGAAGATGAATGGCAGCAAGACCATCCAGCTATATTCCATGAAAGGATTTCCAAGGAACTATGTCGTCTCTCAGAAAGTCACTTTGAGGTAGTTACTTCAGAGTTATAGGTCTGAGGAGAGCACTCTCCAGATTTGCAACATTTTGTAATGAAAACCAACTGGAGATAAACTACTAAAAAACAAAGATCACAGCTTTTGGAAAGAGACAAAAAAAGAGATTGTGATCCATTAATGGGCAGCAACTTGAGCAAGTTGATAAGTTTTAAATATCTAGGTACAGTTCTTCAGGCCACAGGGTCCACTAGAGCCCACATTAAGTCTACAGCTCCTCAAGGGGAAAGAACTGCAAATGCCAAACTCAAGTTCTTGTACACAAAGGGAGCAAAATTTGTCCCGGCAGTCCTAAAATTGTATCAGGCAAACGTATTACCTCAAATGATTTATGGCTTTTTTCTTGGTCCCTCCCTAGCTTTTGCCCCACTTGAAAGGGTCCAGTCTAAATTTCTAAGAACTGTGTTGCAGGTCCCTAAGTGTGTGCCCAATTCCTTCATTCAGCTGGAAACAGGCATGCTGACGATGGCTGCCAGTATCACCCTGAACTCGGTCAGATACTGGCTTAGGATTAACTTTCATCCACATGGTCTTGTGCATATGGTACTTGCAGACAACTTTCTTAGCAAATTACACCTTCTCGGTTTTTCCACTGAAACCATTCTGGCTCTGAATTGGAACCAGATCGAGGAAAACGTGAAAGGAAGAATTAAGGACATTGAGAGATAGTCCTATCTTGCCAAATATCCAGCCTTTAGATCGCCAGAGCAGACTATAGCGGGTTGAATACTTCAAAAATTCAGATAAGCTTTTACTCTGGTCAGATGTTCAGCGCTTCCCTCAGCAGTTCACAAGGGCAGATACAAAGGGATCCCTCTTGCGCAAAGGCTTTGCCACTGTGGTTTAGGGGAAGTTGAATCCACTACACACACAATTTTTAGGTGCTCCTGGCATAAAGAGGCCCATGCAATATATATATAGAGTCTTAATCTCATGCTTTTGGATGAAAACCAGCTCATCTCTGAAGCTGTTGCCAAGTTCTGCCTGCTATAGAATCCGAAAGACTTTTATTGCTTCTCAGTTTTAAGGTGTTCTGTTTTAACTTGTGTTTTGATGTAACTCTTACACTGAACATATTAAGACAATTGTCGTCCCCAATATAGTATAGATTTACAGTGCTGCTTTTATCTTCTGTGTTGAAGCTTTTAAATTCTTGTTTTTTATTTGGTCTGTGACTATAGATAAACTGAAAAAGAATAAAATGTTTGTTCTTCCGAGGTTTCTTTTTTTATTCAGGACTCTCCCATTGAAACTTTCCAACAAATGTTTACAGACCTGGCAAAATATGTCGTTGGACTTCTTTTGGTCATATAAATCACATATTTGGTCAGAAATCTCTATATAGACATACTAAATGGGGCGGTATGGATTTCTTTGCTCTTCAACAATACTATACTGCTATTATACTATAACACTATATGAGTGTTGTTAAAATGCTAATTCCAGATTCAAAGTCTGACTGGGTACACATGAAGTCTGAACTTTCCAAGCCTTTTGATATAGGGGAGATTGTCTGACAGCAATCTTCTGACCACCCTAAATATATCCAACAAAATGCCCTGTTATCATCTATACTGTATTGCTGGGATAGTAAACAATCTAAACTTGTACCTACAATTTATTTTTTTCAAACTTTTGTGAATCAAAGGTGGGTTCAACCTGGTTGGTTAAATAAAGGGTATGATACCTGGAAACTTCTAACCTTAGAACTCTGTGGGACATTACTGCTGACCAAATCTGAATCGGAGAACAAATTAGGAAAGAAGATTCCTTGGCTGCGATACTGTCATCTCTCTCATCTTTGTTCTCATATTAATATTTCAGCTTTTGAAACAGCCTCTCACTGAATTTGAGTTTTGAAAGCAGCTCATATCTCAACACAACATTTAATATCAACATTATATTCTTTTTTATCAGGACTCCAAAATGACACACCAGCAACTTTGGCATAATATGGCTGTGATCACACACATTATATAATGCACTTTCAATTCACTTTCCAACTGGATTTTTACTGTGACAGAGTGCTGGATTGGATGGGCCATTGGCCTGATCCAACATGGCTTCTCTTATGTTCTTAATGTATTATTTATGAGACGTATTACATGCTGGCCATTGGCCATGCTGGCTGGGGCTGATGGGAGTTGTAGGCAAAAAACATCTGGAGAGCTACCGTTGGCCACCCCTGATATATGACATTCTGGTCTTGTATAATGCTAGGCTACTTGTACATGTTTTAAGTTGATTCCCTTTCCAACTGCTGCTATTTTATACCTTAATTGTTTCTAATTTGTAATTGTATTTGATTTAAAACAATAAAATGTTAATTTATAATAATTTTCCAGGTATAGACATCAAGCTGACACGTCGGTAGTTACCCAGATCCTCTATCCCCTTCTTGAAGATGGGAACATTTGCCCACCTCCTATCTTCCAGCATCTCACCTATTCTCCAAGAATTCTCAAAAATAATGTCGAGGCTCAGAAATTACATCCGCAAGTTCTTTTATTACCCTTGGATGCAGTTCATCTGGCTCTGAGGGCTGTTTCATTTAAAGAAACTAGGTGTTAATGTTCTACCCCTATGCTAATCCTAGGATGCAACTCCATACCCCCATTATATGTTCTGTTGCCGTGGTGAGCACCATTTCCCTCAGAAGAGAATGCTGAGGAAAAGTAGGAACTGAGTTCCGCCCTCTCTTCATCACCTGTTACAAGTACACTTTCCTGTCCCTGCAATTGGTCCAGCATGTCCTTGGCTCTTTTTCTTACTTTGAACATAAGAAAATAATCTTTTATTGTTCCTAAAATCTTTGGCTCGCCTACACTCATAGTGAGCTTTAGCTTTCGTAACTTTCCCTACAAGCACTTGGTTATAAGGCCCAATTTCTAAAGAAGTCTTTTTTATTCCTCGTGTGTAGAGTGCTGTTTCTGGAGCGACCTCGGCTTCTGCCATTGCTTTTTCTCACAGGAATCGTCTGCGATTGTGCTTTCCATATTTCCCTTCTCCTGAAGTATTTCTGGCCATGGAATTCTACCCAGCATAGTTTCCCTTCTAAAGTCCGACCTGTGTGACTATCTGCAGCTTGTCGTTCCTTAAGCCTGCGAATGCCCAAAGCGCGTGGCCCCCCCTGCTGAGGTGCTCTCCTCCGCTCCCTGGGCAGCTGCTCTGCAGAGGCAGGGGGGGGGACGCTCAGAAAGGCCCCCTGAGACAAGGGCCGCTCCTCGGAGGAACCTCGTTCAGCAGCCCCCTACCCCGCCAGGCCCGCCTCCCTCCCCTGCCTGCCGCCGCCGCCGTGTCTGGGGGCTTCTTGTTCCGACCGCTGCTGCCTCTGCTCGCGCCGCCGTTTGCGGCCTTCCCCTCCCCACAGACCCCCCCCCCCGCAGGGCAGGAGGCGACGGCAACAGAAGGGGCAGAGCCGCCGCAGACGCCGAAGCCCCGCCAAGGCCGAGAAGGAGGCGGGAACGCAGCAGCCGCCTCAGCTTCTGGCAGCGGCGGGAAGAGCGTGAGGGAGCGAGCGACCCGCCCCGGCGCCTAAAAATGCCCTGCGCCTGCGCACTGCTGTTTGCGCGGCTGGCAGGCGGGGAGCGGCTGGGGCATGCGCAGAGAGTGCCCTCCTGGTGATGGGCGGGGCGGAGGGAAGAGGGGCGGGGCTGGAGCGCGGCGGAGGGGGCGGGACTCTTCCTGGCTGCGCCGCGCCCTCCCTCTGGCGTGGCGGGGCACCCAGTCAGTCAGTCAGTCAGTCAGCCAGTCAGCCGCCGCCTCCTCTCCCGCCGCCTCAGCCTGGCGCCTCCCAAGGGCGGGGCGGGGCGGGGAGGGCGCTGCTGGTTGGGCCCCTGCCGCCGCCTCCTCCTCAGCCCCGCCTCCGCGCCCAGAGCTTCTCGGCCGGGACGGGGCGCGCCTTCTCTCCCTCAGGGCGGCCCTTTAGAACATAAGAGGAGCCGTGCTGGGTCAGGCCACTGGCCCAGCCAATCCACAGGGGCCAGTCTACACACACACGCTGGCTGATAGACACTGATGGGCCTCGCTCCACAGTTTTGTCCAATCCCCTCTTGAAGGCGGCTATGCCTGTAGCAGCCACCCCCTCCTGTGGCAGTGAATTCCACGCGTTAATCACCCTTTGGGGGAAGAAGGACTTCCTTTTATGCCTTCCTTTTAACCCGACTGCTCAGCAATTTCATCGAATGCCCACGAGTTCTTGTATTGTGAGAAAGGGAGAAAAGGACTTCTTTCTCTACTTTCTTTTTTTTGTGGTTTTAAAACAATTTATTGATAACATGGTTACAGTATCTAATTATATCCTTGATATCTCTAACCCATATGATATTTTCAATCCCCCCTCCCTCCATAACTAGACTCCCACCAAGGTTATATACTTGAGTTCAACTATAAAGGTACCCTTAACCAATCAAAGTTCAATGTCTTTCTTTTCTCACATTCGTTTTAAAAAATTGTCCAATGTCTTTTTACATTCCACTCTTGCTCTATATATCCTCTAAATTTCTTCCACTCTCTTTTAAAAATATTCAAATCATAGTCTCTTAAAGTTCTTGTTAGTTTGTCCATCTCACTCCACGATAAAACTTTCACAATCCAGTCCCATTTCTCTGGTATTTTTTCTTGTTTCCACAGCTGTACATACATGTCCTAGCAGCTGAAAGCAAATACCAAATTAAAGTCCTATCTTCTTTTGGAAATTTTTCCATTTGTAATCCAAGCAGAAAAGTCTCTGCAACTTTCTTAAAATCATATCCCAAAATTTTAGAATTTTTTTGTTGTATCATCTGCCAAAACTTTTTCGCTTTTTCACAAGTCCACCACATATGGTAAAAAGAACCTTCGTGTTTCTTACATTTCCAGCATCTATTCGACATCTTGTTACTCATCTTAGCCAGTTTTTTCGGAGTCATATACCACCTATACATCATCTTAAAACAATTCTCTTTAATATTCTGACATGTTGATATTTTCATCGAGTTCTTCCAAAGATATCCATTTGTATTTCTCTATTCACATTAGTTGCCCATTTAATCATTTGAGATTTTACTACTTCTTCTTCTGTAGACCATTTCAATAGTAGTTTGTATACTTTCGATATTAATTTTTCGTTGTCTCCAAGCAGAACCCTTTCCAATTCTGTTTGCTCCCGTCTAATTCCATCAGATTTAATATCATTTTCCATCAAGCTTTTTATTTGTTGCATTTGAAACCAATCATACTTATTGTTTAATTCTTCTGCAGACTTTAATTCAACTTTATCACCTTGAATCTTTAGCAGTTGATTATATGACATCGCTCTTTCTTCATCAGATTCAGCTGTCATTTTTATTACTTCTGCTGGCACTATCCAGAGCGGCTTTCTCTCATCACCATATTTCTTATATTTTATCCGTGTTTAGTAAGCTATTTCTAATATAGTGGTGAGAAAAAAGACCGTCCATCTTATTTTTCCCATAATACATATAAGCGTGCCAGCCGAATTTATTCCCATGAGCTTCTAAACATAAAAGCTTTTTATCTAACAGCATTATCCAATCTTTAATCCATGTCAGGCATACTGCATCATGATACAATCTTAAATCCAGAAGCTGAAAACCTCCTCTCTCCTTAGCATCTGTTAAGATTTTCATCTTTCTCTACTTTCTCCATCCCATGCATAATCTTGCAAACGTCTATCGTGTCACCTCACAGTCGACGTTTCTCCAAGCTAAGGAGCCCCAAGCGTTTCAACCAAGTGTTCCAACCCTTTAATCATTCTAGTTGTCTTTTTCTGCACTTTTTCCCAATGCTATATCCTTTTTTGAGGTGCAGTGACCAGAATTGCACACAGTACCCCAAATGAGACCGCACCACCCTGAACAATTTAGTGTCATCTGGAAACTTGGCCACTTCACTGCTTACTTCCAACTTCAGATCATTAATGAACAAGCTAAAGAACATGGAACCCTGCAGCACCCCACTGCTTACCGTCCTCCACTGTGAAGACTGCCCATTTGTACTCACTCTCTGCTTCCTATTACTCAGCCAGTTTTTGATCCACAAGAGGACCTGTCCTTTTACTCCATGACTCTCGAGCTTACTAAGGAGCCTTTGATGGGGAACTTTATCAAAAGCTTTCTGGAAGTCAAGGTAAACAACATCTATTGGGTCCCCTTTGTCCACATGTTTGTTCACCCCCTCAAAAAAATGTAACAGGTTAGTGAGGCAAGATCTTCCCTTACAGAAACCATGCTGAGTCTTCCTCAATAACTTGTGTTCATTAATGTGCCTACTCATTCTGTCCTTGATAATGGTTTCTACCAACTTTCCTGGTATTGAAGTCAGACTGACTGGCCTGTAATTTCCCAGATCTCCTCTGGAACCTTTTTTAAAGATGGGGATGACATTTGCTACCTTCCAATCCTCAGGAACGGAGGCAGATTTTAATGAAAGATTACATATTTTTGTCAGGAGATCCACAAGTTCAACTTTTTTCCCTCCCTCAGGGCATCTCTTTCCTCCCTCCCTCCCTCCCTCCCTCAGTGCGTCTCTTTCTTCCCTCCCTCTGTCCCTCAGGGCATCTCTTTCTTCCCTCCCTCCCTCCCTCTCTCCCTCAGTGCTTCTCTTTCTTCCCTCCCTCTCTCTCTCCCTCAGGGTATCTTTCTCTCTCTCCCTCAGGGCATCTCTTTCTTCCCTCCCTCCGTCCCTCAGTGCGTCTCTTTCTTCCCTCCCTCCCTCAGGGCGTCTCTTCCCTCCCTCCCTCTCTCCCTCAGGGCTTCTATTTCTTCCCTCCCTCTCTCTCTCCCCCAGGGTATCTCTCTCTCTCCCTCCCTCAGGGCAACTCTTTCTTCCCTCCCTCCCTCAGGGTGTCTCTTCCCTCCCTCTCTATTTCAGGGCTTCTCTTTCTTCCCTCCCTCCCTCCCTCAGGGCGTCTCTTTCTTCCCTCCCTCTCTATCTCAAGGCTTCTCTTTCTTCCCTCCCTCCCTCAGGGCGTCTCTTCCCTCCCTCTCTATTTCAGGGCTTCTCTTTCTTCCCTCCCTCCCTCCCTCAGGGCGTCTCTTTCTTCCCTCCCTCTCTATCTCAGGGCTTCTCTTTCTTCCCTCCCTCCCTCAGGGCGTCTCTTTCTTCCCTCCCTCTCTATCTCAGGGCTTCTCTTTCTTCCCTCCCTCCCTCAGGGCGTCTCTTTCTTTCTTCCTTCCCTCCCTCCCTCAGCGTCTCTTTCTTCCCTCCCTCCCTCAGGGTGTCTCTTTCTTCCCTTCCTCCCTCAGGGGAGCCTCGCCTCTCCTCCTCCTCAGGTGACGGAAGGGGGGGCTCACAGCCTGGGGGCCGTTCCTCGCCTTGGGAGGCACCTCATTGTAGCCCCCCCCACATCAGGAAGAAGGGCGGCAGCAGCAGGAGAGTCTCCTCCCCTCCGCCGCCCCACAGAGACTCCTGTGGGCTTTCTTTTCTCGCCAAGGAATGTCAGAGAGGCTGCCACCTTCAGTCAAGCCACTGCCTCCCCCAGCACCAAGAAGACAGAGCAGCCCTGCCCACACATCAGAAGATAAGGGAAGCCATGCTGGGTCAGCACCATGGCCCATCCACTCCAGCACTGTGGGTCACACTGGGGCCAAAAAAACAGGCACCGTTACAAGGTCCAACAGCAAGGCCAGAACTCCAGAAGCGCCCCCCCCCCCCGAGCACCAAGAAGACAGAGCAGCTCTGCCCCACACATAAGAAGATAAGAGAAGCCATGCTGGGTCAGCCCCATGGCCCATCCACTCCAGCACTGTGGGTCACACTGGGGCCAAAAAAACAGGCGCCATCACGAGGTCCAACAGCAACTCCAGAAGCCACCCCCCAAGCACCAAGAAGACAGAGCAGCCCTGCCCCACACATCAGAACAGAAAAAGAGGAGTCTCAGAGTAGCTTACAATCCCTTTGCCTCCCACCAACAGACACCCTGTGAGGCAGGTGGGCCTGAGAGCTCCGACAGAAACTGCTCTTGAGCAGGACAGCTTTGAGAGAACTCACCCAAGCTCACATCCGTGGGTGCAGGTGGAGGAGTGGGGAATCAAGCCCAGTTCTCTCAGATAAAGTCCACATAGTGAACCACTACACCAAACTGGCTCTCCAAGAGAAGCCATGTTGGATCAGGCCAGTGGACTCTCCAGTCCCACAGTGTCCAAAACCCAGGGCCCATCAGGAGATCCACCAGTGGGGCCAGAATTCCAGAAGCCTCCCCACTTTCTGCAGTCAGCTTTGTCAGGGATCTGGGATGTGGCTCGATTCTTTGCTTTCCATGGACAAACCCTGAGTCTTTGGTGACCAAGACTGTGTTTCACTGTCTACTCTGGACTCACCAACACTCTTGCATGGACCTTGCTATGTAATTCACACAATGGTCACCTTAAGACTGGACTACAGTAAAGCACTCTAGGTAGGGCTACCTTTGAAAATGCTTTGGAAACCGCAAATGGTCCAGAATGCAGCTGCCCAGTTGCTGACAGGAGCATCCTGTTCCAAGCAAAGGATCGCTGTCCTATGGTGGCTGCACCCGGTGGCTCCCAATTACGTAGTTTCTGGTGTTGGTACTTACCTTTAAAGCCCTAAGCAATGGGGACCCTCATACTTTCAGGACTGCCTCTTCCAGCATGATCCTCCCCATCTTATCCAATCATCTCAGAATTTAGGAAAGGTCCCTGGTCCATGAACTGTCCACCTTCTGCCAACAAGAGCTAGGGCCTTTTCAGTAGTGGCCCCTGCCCTGTGGAACCAGCTACTTGAAGAGGGGCAACCCTCCATGGTGGGGACCTCCATGGTTTTGCAGGGCATGCAAGGCTGCTCTTGTTTGGGTGGCTCCAGCTGTCTCTCTGGAATCCATGTATCCTACCCTGCTTGCTAATTGAAAGAATTTCAGTTGTTTTATATTTTAAAAGTTTATTTGTTGCATTCTATTTATTGTATTTGTGTGTGTGTGTGTGTGAGATTCCCCATATCTAATGGAGCATAAGAATGAAGCTCCAGAATTTACACCCCATGAATGCTGTCTCTGACATAGACATGAATGAATGCAGTCTACAATTGTGATGTCATATAGGGCTTACGCCACACTGTACGCAACTGGAGAACAGTTTGGCCCACAAAGGTCTAGAAAATGTCAGCTGGTGTGTGCCAGAGGATATGACACGCTGTGGCAGGTGATTTCCAGATTTATGTTAAAACTGTGTGTCAAGATTATGGCCAAAACTTAAGGCTGGGAGCATCAGAATGGTAGCAGAGGGCAGTGGGTGCTACAGTTTCCCAACTGCACTGAGGGCCAAAACAGATGGGACAAAGATATCATGGGTTGCCTCCAGCTGTAGAAAGGAAATGAAAAGTGCACACATCTGCGATCCAGGCCAGGGCTGCACAGGAAGGGAAGAGGCAATAGAACCCTTGAATATCTGTTTGGTTTCACCAATTGAAGCCAAGCTCCCTGTGCTGTTCTTTAAGGAGGTGGGGGGAGATGCTTCAAAACCCCTGCATCTGTGCCCCCCAACCCCCAAGAGGAAGGCTGCTTTCAACTTGCTGGAAGGCTGATGTCTCCTCATCCCTGTGCAGCTGTGACCCAAGTCAAGGTTGTCTGTCCACTGTGGGCCACCCCTGGTGACAGCCACGTCTGCTCTGGCCTGAAAGGATGCAGGTTTCACTAACTAGGGCCATGCTTTGGAGGGCTGTACTGCGTGGTTTAAGGGATTCATGGGACCACTTGACCGTCTTCCAGGACAGCCTTTTCCCCGGTGTTGCTTCTTCGCTGTGGGTAATCCACATCTGTCAAATGCCTGTCTGTTTTGAAAATATGACTTGACTTATTTGTTTGTTGAATACATTTATTGATCACACTTCAACCTGAAAAGTGCCATGGCTACATAGCAGAGCCTCTGCTTGGCATTCAGAAGGTTTCGGGTTCGGTAAAATAGGGGATGTGAAAGACCTTCCTCTGCCCGAGACCTTGGAGAGCTTCTGCCAGTCTAAAAGGATAATACTGATCCCGGTGGACCAGTGGCCTGGTTCACTATAAGGCAGTTTCCCACTTTCATGAATTGTACGGGAGGGGCCCTGGTGGCTCAGTGGCAGAGCCTCTGCTTGGCATGCAGAAGATCCGCATTTCAATCCCCAGCAGCATCTCCAGTTAAAAGGCCCAGGCAGGAGGTGACATGGAAGGCCTTTCTCCGCCTGAGACCCTGAAGAGCCATTGCAGTTTTGAGTCGGCAGTACTGACTTTGATGGACAAGGGTCGGATTCAGTATAAGGCGGCTTCATGGGTTCATGTAGAAAAGAGCCAAAGTCCAGGAGCACCTTAAAGGCTAACAAAATGTGTGGCCGCAGGGCAGGAACTTTCATGAGTCACTGCAGTCGCTTCTTCAGACAGTCCATCTGCTACTCCTCTCTATATCACACTCAAGCCTGCTGTTGTCATTTGTCTGCTCTTATTATTCGCACAAACAAATGTGTATTAATGAAACCACACAAAGCAGCACTGTTACAATTAGACTCACAACCTCAGTAGCAGCAATACAATATGATCCACTACACAAATGGTCAATGTAATTCCTTGACAATGCCCAGTTCTTCAAAGACCAATGTGTCAGAAGTCCACAAAATTCTGCTGTTCCACAATCATGGTGCCACCAATTGAATACAAAACAGCAGCTCAGGCTTCTTGGTGGAATTAGGCAGTGACTTCCTGGATCGCAGTTGCATTGGCATGTTTCATGGTCACATAAAGCTCAAGTGTAAAACGATCAAAGCACTAATCACAAAAAGAATGGCTAAGCTTCAGGAATGGATAATCTCCTGGGGATGCTTGATTGCTTACGGGCTTATTCATGCCTGGATTCTGTTCTAGGCTCTGCTTTGTCTTCAAGAGAGTAAGCCGTAAGAGGAACAGAATCGGAACTCATCCCATAAGAGAAGAGGAGCACCATGAAACAAGCCAGTGGCTACGACAGAAAGGCAAAACAGAGGCACAGAAAGAGGAGCTGGATGAAAATGGTAAGGCTTTCTTTACTCATTTTGTTAGAGTAATTATATTTATTTCTTTACTTATTTATTCTATTCATATCCCATCCGCTCAGCAAGCGGGCTCAGGACAGCTCACAAGCCGCATTTTAAAAACACAATATCAAACATTAAGACAAAATATTAAAACAATAGCATATGCTGCCACTCCAGAAATCTGAAGGGCTTGCTCTGAAAGCTGGTCTTGGTTGGCTGCCACCAGGAGATGGGCAGGGGGCAGCACAAAGATAAGCAGGGATGGTGCCATGCAGTTCTGTGACCAATCTCAAAAATGATACAATAATGTTGAGAAGGGTACAGAAAATGGCAACAAAAGCAATCAAGGCATTGCAGCACCTTCCCCAAGAGGAAAGGCGATGGTGTTTGGGGTTTCTGGTTTATTTATTATTATTTCTTTATTGACTTTTAAGCCCTCCTTCCCTGAAAACAGGCCTCAAGGTGGTGTACAACAGTGGTACATTTACAGATCTTACAAAAGAAAATTTAAAAATGTTCAAAGTTAGAAAAATTACATTCAAATACAGTTTACAGCAGCCTCAGCTAGTCTGATGACAACAGTCCCTGGAGGGGAGGGGCAGGGAAAGGAAGAGGAGCTTGATGGAGGACTGTTGCTGTCCTCGACCAAATGCCTGGCAGAACATCCTGCTTTACCTGCCCTGGGAGAAGCAACAAGTCCCACAGGGCATGGATGTTTTTTGGAGCAAATTCCACCAGATAGGGGCCAGGACAGAAAAGACCCTGGCCCTAATTGAGGACAGCCAGATGTCTCTTGGGCTGGGGACCACCAGGAAGTTCTTATCACCTGAGTGTAAATCTCTTTGGGGGGTATACCAGGAGAGGCAGTTGTGAAGGTATGTAGGTCCCAGACTGTTAAGGACTTTAAAGGTTAACACCAGAACCTTGAACCTGGTCTGGTATTCCACTGGAAGCCAGTGTAGCTCACGCAGCACAGGTTGAATATGTGCCACGTGGGGGTCCCAGTAAGGACCTGCACAGCCATGTTCTTGATCAGTTGGAATCAGCCTCAAAGGCCAGCCCTATGTAGAGCGAGTCTCCCCAGATGTGACCATTGCATGGATTACTGTAGCTAGGTCAGAGTGAGACAAGTGAGGGGCCAGTTGCCTGACCTGGCACTGCTGGAGAAATGCCAGCCTGGCAACATTTGTGATCTTGGCCTCCACTAACAAGGAGAAAAAACACAACTAATGAGAGGGGTAGGATTGCCAATCCCCAGGTCCCAGCAGGGGTTCTCCCTCTCGCTTTTGCAGGCTGGCGGGGGGTAAGTCCCACCTCAACAGCCTCCATGTGCCTTCAAACCTCAGAAGGCTTAAGAAGACACTGGGAATCTTTGCTTCTAGTAACATGTGTGTGTGCCTTTAAGAGTCAGGCTGAATGGGGCAGGGTGAGCCTGCAGAATAAGGAGCCAAAGGGAAGGGGAAGGAGCCCAGAAGCTACATTTGCTTTCCAGTCCCTTAAGCCGTTTGCACACCAAAACAGTAACCTCTGGCGAACTGGATTGAGTATAGAGCAGTAGACAACTCCCATGGTGAGTAACTTGCTCCAGTGAGACCACGAAGTGTATGCTTCCAAACTGTGCTTATTTTGGCTGCTGTGTGAGTCTCTGTGTGTGAGAGAGAGACAGAGTGGAAGTGGTTTAATGGTTTAATAGTTTATTGAATTTATATCCCACCTTCCCTGCCAAAGCAAGCTCAGGGCGGCTAACAACCAGCAAAATCACAGTAACATTCCAACAAATAGTACATCATAATTAGAATTAAACATTAAAACAGTCAGGCGCTAATATCGTTTGATGTCATTTCATTTCCGATGGCATTCAGTATTTATTAGATGTCATTCCTTACTTACTATATTGGTATTTCAGAATCAATTTAAGGCTCACCGGAAGTGCTGGGGAATGAGGAAATGAAGACTATATTCAGAGGAACTGCACTGCTGTATTTTTAATTATTTATTTTAGGGAATGGGAAAGTCTCCTGGCCTCACCCCCAAAGTCCCCAGGTATTTTCTGATTTAGACTTGGCAACGCTAGGGAGGGGGGATGGGATGCCATGATACAGGTTTATGGAATCATGCATGATATAGAGAAGGCGGACAGAGAGAACTTGTTCTCTCTCTTCCAGAATAAGTATACAAGCTCTATAGGACATGCCCATCTAGTCTGACATACTGTTCAAGGTAGTCTACTTCCATATCGCAGCATGCTTTGAGTACTGGAAAAACTGGCAAAACGTGTAAATTCCTTTTGAGTGACTTGGAGATCGCCCACACTAAAGATGCCTGAACTTGCTGCCCAGGTCAAGTGTCAGAGATGCTGTCACTCTGCCCAGCTTCGAGCGAGGGGAGGAGAGAGGCAAGTTTGAGGTCCGTAATCGCACTTACCTGTCCATATGCATGCACCATTGAGTGGTAAGCCTCTGGAGGTCAGGTACCCGTTGGGACTTGGCAACAGGAGAGGTTAGCCACAGAGGAGAGACTTTGCCCTCCTCCTTGCAAGTCAAAGAGCTCGCTCTGTATTATCTAAGTGCCCTCGCTGTGCAGCCTCCGCCACCAAAGTGCCCTGGCCCTCACTCTAAGTCCAAACGGCAGGGAGCTCCCCACCTAAGGAAGTGTGTGGGGCCAGAGTGGAAGTTTTTCTAGGAGGTGGGGAGTGGTGATTGGGGGAAGGGGGCTCGCCCACCCTCAGGCACGAGGGGATTGGTGACGTAATTGAACGGCTCCCTGAGGGGTTTGTGAGTTCATGCAGTGGCAGCAGCAACCTTTGTTTTCTGCTTCAATGAGTGTCTATAGGATACGCCAGCATTTTCCTTGTTGTAACTTTACGCCTCTCGTGAGTGGCGTTCCCAGGCTGAAAAGTCTTAGGGAGCCAACTAATGCTGGCCATGCCCCTGGGGCTGCCCCCTCGTATGCAGCATAGCTTCCTATGCCCCAGTTGCGCCACAGACTGGGCGTGGCATTGCTCCACCGGCAGCCATGGGCGGGCACACACTGAGGCACCCCTAAATGGGTGCAACTCCCATTTACGCTGGCGGGGAGGGCATTAGAATGGCTCAGCTCGCACTTCCTCCGACATAGCAGTTAGTTTGCTTCCCAAAGCACTCCCCCCCCCCATTAGGATTGTGCTGTAAAACCAGTAACAAAGAAATGTAGCTGGAGATGGCACAAGAGAAGCTAATAATGCCACTATCTCATCACGGGGGCGGTGTCAGGATTGACCCTGGCACTGGGATTCATAAGTTTACTTCCTCTGGACGTGAAGGTTCCCTTTAGTCACCATGACTAATAGCCACAGATAGACCCCTCCTCCTTGAATCTGTCTAACCCCTGTTTAAAGCCATCTGTACCTGTGGCCATCACTACATCCTCTGGCAGTGAATTCTGCAAAAGGATCGCTCTCTGTGTAAAGAAGTATTTATTTTTGTCTGTGCTGAATCTGCTGCCCACCAGCTTTCTTGGATGCCCTCAAGTTCAAGTATTTTGGGAGAGGGAGAAAAAGTTATCACTCTCCACTTTGTCCACCCCGTACATAATTTTATAAACGTCTATCATATCCCCCACTTCATCATCTCCTTTCTAAACTGAAAGTCCCAAAGACTTCAGCCTTTCCTTACAGACAATGTGCTCCAAATATTTATTCATCTTGTTTGGCGGGGGAGGGCGGGATATAAAAATAAAGTTGTTATTATTATTATTATTATTATTATTGATGTCTCCTGTGCTTTTTCCAGCTCTGGCCATCATTGCATCCACTGGCAGTTTCCTTGTTGAGTAAAGAAGTATTTCCTTTTGTCTGCCTGAATGTATTTCCAGCAATTTAATTGGGTGCCTCCAAAGTCTAATATTATGGAAGAGGGAAGAACGCCCCCCCCAGTCTTCTATTTCTAGCCAGTGCATAAACATCTGGCCATTATTTTTGATAATTCTTGCAAAAGAGGTGAGGTGCCAGAAGATTGAAGGAGGGCAAATGTCCCCATCTTCAAGAAGGGGGGAAAGGAGGAACCAGGTAACTACTGACATGTCAACTTGATATCTATACCTGGAAAAGTTTTAGAGCAAATCATGAGGCAGTCCTTGAGCATTTAGGAAGGACAGCTGTGATTACTAAGAGCCAGCATAGGTTTCTCAAGAACAAGTTACGTCAGACTAACATCTCATTTTTTGAGAAAGTTACCAGCTTGCTGGATCAAGGGGATGATGTAGACATCATTTATCTTGATTTCAGTAAGGCTTTTGGTAAGGTTCCACATAATATTCTTACTGTTGGGTGGATCTGTAACTGGTTGACAGATTGCACCCAAAAAGTACATGTGAATGGTTCCACATCCTCTTGGGAGAGGAGTGACAAATGGAGTGCCTCAAGGATCTGTCCTTGGACCCGTTTTGTTCAACATCTTTATAAATTATCTGGATGAAGGAATAGAGAGAATGCTTATTAAATTGCCAGATGATACTCAATTGGGAGGGGTTGCAAAAACAGTAGAAGACCGAGTCAGGATACAAGATGATTTTTTTTGAATAAACAATTTTTATTAGTAACATATGGTAGCAAAACTATATCTACAACTTATAAAAACTTAAAGAAAAAGAAAAATATTTTCTACCCCATATCTTACTTTTCCCCCACCCCTCCCCCCGTTACTTGACCCCCCACCAGTGTTATTTACTTAAAGGAAACAAATATTAAAGGTACCCTTAACTATTAAAAAAAACCCCAAAAGTTATATTCTTATTTTATCAAAGATTGTCCAATGTCCTTTTATTTTCCACTCTTTTTCTACGTATCTTCTGAACTTCTTCCACCCCAACTTAAAAAGTTCCAAATCATAGTCTCTTAATTTTCTTGTTAGTTTGTCCATTTCACTCCATGACATAACTTTTGTAATCCAATCCCATTTCTCTGGTATTTTTTCTTGCTTCCACAGCTGCTCATACAATGTCCTAGCAGCTGAGAGCAAGTACCATATTAAAGTTCTGTCTTCTTTTGGAAATTTTTCCATTTGTAATCCCAGCAGAAAAGTCTCTGCCACTTTATTGAATTCATATCCCAAAATCTTAGAAATCTCTTGCTGAATCATTTACCAAAACATTTTAGCCCTTTCACAAATCCACCACATTGTCACGGCTGGGGCCGGGTCAGGCAAAGTCCAGGGGCAGTCCGAGGTCTGTAGCCAGTAAGCAGGAGGGTCCGAGGCGCCAAATCTGAATCACTGTACAAGTATCGCAGGTCTGAGGTCCAGAAGCCGAGGTCAGGGAGTCCAGAAGTCACAAGCCAAAGTCAGGGAGTCCAGAAACCAAAGTCAAGCCGGAGTGGGTGCTAGAACGTCAGGGAGATGACTAGTTGCTTCCACAAAGCCTCCTCCCAAAACCTACAGCTATATAGTCCTCTGCTGGCTGTTGCCCATTTGGGCTAATTGCTGGCTCAGAGAGGCAGCCAGGATCCTGTTGCAACTCAAGCATCCTTGCTCTTAGAAGGGCCAGAATCCTCTCAAAACTCAGGGCTCAGGGCGCGTCTTGCTTGTGAGCGTGCCGCCCTCTTCCGATCCCTGAGGTCCTGACGGAGGCGGTCACGCACACGCGCCACCTGAGAGGGCAAGGCAGGGGGGCTGGGATCTTCTCCAGCAGGAGGCAGGGGCACTGGTGCAGATGGCAGGGGCACAGTTTCTTCTGCAGGCTCAACTTCCTCTGCAGGGTCCCCAGCACCCATGACACACATATGGTAGAAAGAACCTTCGTGCTTTTTACATTTCCAACACCTATCTGGCATCTTGTTGTTCATCTTTGCTAATTTTTTTGGAGTCATATACCATCTATACATCATCTTAAAACAGTTTTCTTTAATACTTTGACATATTGCGAGTTTCATAGAATTCTTCCACAAATATTCCCAAGATTCCATCTTTATTTCTTTATTTACATTAATTGCCCATTTTATCATTTGAGATTTCACTACTTCATCTTCTGTAGACCATTGTAAAAGTAATTGGTATACTTTTGAAATTAATTTCTCATTATCTCCAAGCAGAACTCTTTCCATTTCTGTTTGCTCTTTCCTTATTCATTCAGTTTTGATATCATTCTCCACCAAACTTTTTATTTGCTGCATTGAAACCAATCATATTTGTAACTCAGTTCTTCTGCAGTTTTCAGTTCTATTTTTCCACTTTGTATTTTTAGTAACTGGTTGTATGATAGCCGTTTTTCTTTGGCTGTTTTAGCCGTTATCTTTATCACTTCAGCTGGCACTATCCACAAAGGTCTCCTCTCATCACCATATTTCTTATACCTTATAATAATAATAAATTTTATTTCTACCCCGCCCTCCCCGCAAAGCGGCTCAGGGCAGCTAACAGTAAGTAATATATTAACATAAATAGTAAAACATTAGATTAGCAATTAAAATTACACATATAAAAACCCGTTAATTCAGTTAAAATACTTAATTTTACATTACATTATATATATATCTGGCAGTAATAGCTGTTCTGGCGCTGAATCTGCCAGTTTAAATGGTGTTAGAGATGGCGGTTCTTCGTTCATTGCAACTCAGCAGTCCGTATCATTATAGGCGTGTCTAAAAAGGGCAGTCTTGCAGGCCCTGCGGAACTGGTCGAGGTTCCGCAGGGCCCGCACCTCCTCCGGGAGCTGGTTCCACAGTGCAGGTGCCGCAACTTAAAAGGCTCGTACTCTGGTGTTTTGGAGTTTGGCCTCTCTCGGCCCAGGGATGGTCATTTTGTTTTTACTTGCTGACCTCAGTGCCCTCTGGGGTTCATACGGGGAGAGACGGTCCCTTAGGTAGGCAGGTCCTCGGCCATATAGGGCTTTAAAGGTAATAACCAACACTTTGTACTGGACTCGGTAGATAACTGGCAGCCAGTGCAGTCCGCGCAGCCCCGGCTGTATGTGCTCCCATTTCGGGAGCCCCAGTAACAGCCTGGCCGCCGCATTCTGCACTAGCTGCAGCTTCCGAGTCCGGCACAGAGGTAGCCCCAAGTAGAGGGCATTACAGTAGTCCAATCTTGAGGTGACCGTTGCATGGATCACTGTTGCGAGGTCGCGGCGTTCCAGGAAGGGGGCCGACTGCCTTGCCCGCTTCAGATGAAAGAATGCTGACTTGGCAGTGGCTGCTATCTGGGCCTCCATTGATAATGAAGGCTCCAGTAAAACACCCAAACTCTTTACCTGGCGCACTGGTTCCAATGGTGCGCCGTCGAAGGTTGGGAGAGCTATTTCCCCTCCCTGGGCGCCGCGACCCACGCAAAGGACCTCTGTCTTCGCTGGGTTCAACTTCAACCCACTCAATCTAAGCCACGCCGCTACAGCCTGCAAGGCCCGATCCAGGTTCCCTGGGGCGGAGCCAGGCCGGCCGTCCATTAGTAGATAGAGCTGGGTGTCATCTGCATATTGATGGCAACCCAGCCCAAACCTCCGGACAATCTGGGCAAGGGGGCGCATATAAATGTTAAACAGCATTGGGGAGAGAACTGCTCCCTGAGGCACCCCACAATCAAGTGTGTGCCTCTGGGATCGCTCGCCCCCAATGGCCACCCTTTGTCCCCGATCAGAGAGGAAGGAGGAAAGCCACTGTAAGGCCAGCCCCCTAACCCCTATGTCGGCAAGGCGGCGCTTTAGTAACTGATGGTCGACTGTATCAAATGCCGCCGACAGGTCCAATAACATCAGTACACAGAGCCGCCCCGATCCAGATGCCGCTGGAGGTCATCCACCAAGGCGACCAGCACTGTCTCCGTCCCGTGGCCCGGTCGGAACCCAGACTGGCACGGGTCAAGGACGGAAGCGTCATCTAGGAACCTCTGTAGCTGCAACGCCACTGCCCTCTCAATAATTTTGCCTAGGAATGGTAGATTAGACACCGGACGGTAATTCGCCAATTCGTCCGGGTCTGCTGTACATTTTTTTTAAGAGAGGGCGAACCAACGCCTCTTTCAGAGGCGTTGGGAAGTGCCCCTCTACGAGGGATCTATTTATGATGTCCCGTAGAGGACTTCTGAGCTCCCTCTGGCAAGATTTAATCAGCCAAGAGGGGCAAGGATCCAAATCACATGTTGTTGGGCGAGCAGCGGAGAGGATCCCATCGACTTCCTCCAGGTCGAGCGGGTCGAAGCGATCCAGGACCAACCCCGAAGACAGGCACGGAGCCTCAATTTCACTCGCTGTTTCCAAGGTGGTAGGCAGGTCTTGGCGGAGCAATGAGATTTTATCCGCAAAATATTTCGCAAATGCCTCACAGCCAATCTCCAATTCTCTAATGTTTGGTTTGCCTTGTGGCAAAGTTATAAGGTCCCCAATTATTCTAAACAGTTGTGCTGGGCGCGAATCTGCGGATGCAATCTTGGCTGCAAAGTAATTTTTCTTTGCGGCCTTGACTGCCATCTCATACGACTTCATAAGCGTTCTGTAGGATGTTCTCATTGCTTCGTCCCGAGTATGTCTCCACTGCCTCTCTAGTTGTCTGAGCCCTTGTTTGAGTTGGCGCAATTCCAAGGTGTACCATGGGGCCAACCTCCTACGAGGGCGCAGAGGGCGCCGGGGTGCTATTTCGTCAATGGCCCTGGTTAGTCGGTCTTGCCAGGTTTCCACAAGGCCATCGAGGGAATTGCTAGTGGGCCAGGGTTCCCTCAGGGCCGTTTGGAACCGTTCCGGGTCCATCAGGCTCTGAGGGCGAGCCAAAATAGGCTCTCCGCCCATACAGGGTTGGGGTGGCGTCCCCACACGAGCCTTAAGGGCTAGGTGATCCGACCATGGTACCGCTTCCAGCGCGATATCGCTCACCGAAATCCCGGACGCAAAGATCAGGTCTAGTGTGTGTCCGGCTTGATGCGTGGGAGTCGTAACAAATTGAGAGAGCCCCAGTGTCGCCATGGAAGACACTAGGTCCATCGCCTGAGTGGAGGCCGTGTCGTCGGCATGGACGTTGAAGTCACCCAAGACCATAAGCCTCGGGAACCTCAACGCCCAGCCCGCCACTGCCTCCAATAGTGATGGTAAGGCGCCGGTTGGTGCGTTAGGCGGACGGTACACCAACCAGACTGCCAACCCCTCTCCGGCATCCCACGCCAAACCGGCACATTCAATACCATCGATCCTTGGGTCCGGGAGGGCCCGAAAGGAGTAATCCTCCCGTATGAGTAACGCCACTCCTCCCCCCCGCCCGCTGGTCCGCGATTGGTGAAAGACCGAGTATCCCGGGGGGAAATACCTTATCCATGTATTTAGTAGATTACTTCTTATATAATGGTGAGAGAAAAGACCATCTATCTTCTTTTTTCCATAATATAAGTATGCATGCCAGCCAAATTTTTTTCCATGGCCTTCCAACACTAAAAGTTTTTTATTTAACAACGTTATCCATTCTTTCATCCATACTAAACAAACTGCTTCATGATACAATTTCAAATCTGGTAATTGGAATCCACCTCTCTCTCTTGCATCTGTCAAGATTTTCATTTTAATCCTTGGTTTCTTCCCAGCCCACACAAATTCTGAAATTTTCCTTCGCCATTTATTGAACTGCTTAGCATCTTTCACAATGGGAATAGTTTGAAACAGATACATTATCCTTGGTAAAATATTCATTTTTATTGCAGCTATTCTGTCCAACAATGACAAATTGAGCTTGTTCCATTTTAGCATATCTTCCTCTATTCTACGCCATAACTTCTTATAATTATTCTTAAACAAATCAATATTTTTCGTTGTTATCTCTACCCCTAGGTACTTTACCTTAGAAGTAACTTCACAGCCCGTTAGTCTTTGTAATTCTTGTTGTCTATTTATTATTATTATTAATTATTATTATTAAATTTTATTTGTATCCCGCCCTCCCCGCCTAGGCAGGCTCAGGGCGGCTAACAACATTCAATAAAACATTATACAAAATACAATAATTAAAAACGACATTAAAATTATACATAGTTAAATACATATCTTAAGACTAATTCAGCAAATATAATCTATAATTTAACAGCAGCAGAGATATTCCGGGCGCTATTTATCCATTTACGTATTTAGATAATGGCAAGGATCACTAAAGAGTTACTTTGTTGGATCATCCATTCGGCCATCCTTTATCAGCAGTCTAGGAAGGCCTGCCTAAAGAGGATGGTCTTGCAGGCCCTGCGGAATTGGTCTAGGCTCCACAGGGCCCGCACCTTCTCTGGGAGTTGATTCCACAGGCACGGGGCTGCCACGGAGAAGCCCATGCCTGAGTGCTCTGTAATTTCGCCTCCCTTGGCCCAGGGACAGTTAGCTTTTCTTCCCTGCTGACCTCAGTGCTCTTTGGGGCTCGTATGGGGAGAGACGGTCCTTCAGGTAGGCAGGTCCTCAGCCATATAGGGCTTTAAAGGTAATAACTAGCACTTTGTAGCGAATCCGGTATATAACTGGCAGCCAGTGCAGTTCGCGCAGCCTTGGCTGTATATGCTCCCATTTCGGGAGTCCTAATAACAGCCTGGCCGCTGCGTTCTGCCCTAGCTGCAGCTTCCGGGTTCGACACAAAGGCAGCCCCATGTAGAGGGCATTACAGTAGTCCAATCTGAGGTGACCGTCGCATGGATCACTGTTGCTAGGTCCCGGCGCTCCAGGAAAGGGGCCAACTGCCTTGCCCGCTTCAGATGAAAAAATGCCGACTTGGCAGTGGCAGCTACCAGGGCCTCCATTGATGGTGAAGGCTCCAGTAGAACTCCCAGGCTCCTGACCTGGCACGCCGCTTTCAGCAGCGCACCATCAAAAACCGGGAGAGGTATTTCGCTTCCCAGAGCACTGCAGCCCACGCAAAGGACCTCTGTCTTCGTCGGGTTCAGCTTCAGCCCACTCAGCCTAAGCCAGGTTGCCACGGCCTGCAGTGCCCAGTCCAAATTCCCTGGGACACAGTCAGGCCGGCCATCCATTAGCAAATAGAGCTGGGTGTCATCTGCATATTGATGACAGCCCAGCCCAAACCTCCGGGCAATCTGGGCAAGGGGGCGCATGTACATGTTAAATAATATCGGAGAGAGAACCGCTCCCTGAGGCACCCCACAATCTAGTGTGCGCCTCCGGGAGAGCTCACCCCCGATTGCCACCCTTTGTCCCCGTCCTTTGAGAAAGGAGGAAAGCCATTGTAAGGCCAGCCCCCTAACCCCTATGTCGGTGAGTCGGCGGGTCAGTAGCTGATGGTCGACCGTGTCAAACGCAGCCGACAGATCTAACAGCATCAGCACCGCCACGCCGCCTCGATCCAGCTGTCGTTGGAGGTCATCCGCCAAGGCGACCAGCATTGTCTCCGTCCCATGGCCTGTGCGAAAGCCGGACTGGCAAGGGTCTAGGACGGAAGCGTCATCCAGAAACCTCTGCAGTTGCAACGCCACTGCCCTCTCAATAATTTTACCTAAAAACGGTAAATTAGAGACCGGTCGGTAATTTGCCAATTCGGCCGGGTCTGCTGTACATTTTTTCAGGAGGGGACGGACCAAAGCCTCTTTCAGAGGTGATGGAAAACGCCCCTCTGAGAGGGATCTATTTATTATGTCCTGTAAAGAAGAAGAAGAAGATATTGGATTTCTATCCCGCCCTCCACTCCGAAGAGTCTCAGAGCGGCTCACAATCTCCTTTACCTTCCTCCCCCACAAAAGACACCCTGT